>NC_143555.1:151585000-151800000 GCF_054136105.1 Typopeltis vanoorti
TTTTTGTTACTTGTGTTCTGTTTGAGAGGTAGTTCTTGAACCATGTATGCGGTGTTCCTCTTATACCTATTCACTATAGTTTGGTGAGTAGTATGTCATGTTCAAGTGTATCAAATGCTTTGGTTAGGTCCAGCAGTATAAGGACGGCGTACTTGTTTTTGTCGAGAGCTTTGTTTATTGTGTCGGCGATGTCTTCTAATAAAGTAATAGTGCTTTTTGTTTTCTGAAAGCCGTATTGGTTTTGAGATGATGTTGTACTTCTGTAAATAGTTCTGTAGTCTGGTGTGGGTTATTTTTTCTAGAATTTTTGAAATGACAGATAAGTTAGCTATTGCAGTTCTGAGTATCGTTTCTTTTACTATGTTTGTAAATTGGCGAAATTACTGCAGTTTCTAGTTGTTGTTGTGGAATAATGCCTGTGTCGAATATTATGTTCACGAGTTTCAAAAGTATTGGATTTATTTATTCAAAGTGCGTTAAAACATCCATGAGTCTATTCCTGGAGTAGTCTTTGGCTTTAGTTGTAGGAGTGCTTCTTTCAGTTCCTGTTTTGTTACGAGTGGAAAATACATCGTTTATTGTTGACTTTGCGTCGGTAGTTTTTTGTTGATCGATGGTAGTTTGTCTTTTTTGAGTTGTGTGATATTGTTTGTGAAAGCATGGTTGAATGAGTCTGCTAGTTCCTCTTGGTTTGTGTCCTGACCGAAACTTCTTGCAACAAAATCTTGTGCTGAAGTTTCCTTTTTTCGAGTTACTAATTCGTTGAGTGTAGCCGATGTTTGCTTAATGTTGTCGTTATATTCCATGAATTTTTGGAAGTAGTAGTGTCTTTTTGCCCTACGAATTTTTGTTGTTAGTTGATTTCTTGTGTATAATGTTTTTTCCACAGTTTTTCTTTTACACTAATACTATTTAGTATATCGCCATTGATCTATGAATTGTTGTCTGTTTGTCGCCTCGTTTGTGTAGGCTTTGTTGCTTATTTGTATATTTCTGTGAACATTAGTTGAAAATTCTCGTATAAATTAATAGCGTCATTTATTTTGAGTATTCAATTCCAGTGTGTACTGTTTATAAGGTAGTGGAAAATGCTCTTTAATATGGTGGCGTTTTGTAAAGTTTTGCAGTGTTGTGAGGAGCTGGAAGTAGTGTAATGAAACGAAGTAGTGATCGGAGATTTTGGTGTTAATTACTGATGAGGTATATGTATTGACCGGAGCCCGTATGTTAGTATGGTCAAAGCATGATTGTGTTGGTGAAATGTTGAGTATTTCTTCTCTTGTTTGGGTGTTAATGGTAGGGTTTATGTTGTACTGACTTAGTATATCAAGGTATGTGTTAGTGGTTGAGGAAGGGTGGTCAAGCGTACTTATATTAATGTCTCCTATTAGGATGAGCCTGCGTGTTGTACGGAGTTCGATGCCGTTTAGCGCTTCTAACTCATTGAGTGGATTATTATTGTGTATTTGATACTATTTTTGTCGCTATTTTTCATTTCCAAAATTAGTGTTTCCGCATGTTCGAAATGAGTTTGTTTTTCAGTCACCTTGCATTTTTCTTTAATAAATGCCAAGATGCCTCCTCTTTTGTTTAGTCTATATAACTTGTAGGTTTGGTAATTATTAATGTTGTATGCACAAGTTTCTGTGTCAATTATGAGAACTTCGGTCAGTATTAGTACATCTATGTTTGTCAAGGTGTAGTTCTGCAGTGTTACCAATGTAAGCCAGTGTTATTTTATACTTCTTATGTTTGTGTGTACGATAGTGATGTTGGTATTGGTGGAGATGTTGTCTGACCATTTCTTCAAAGAATCAAAGAGCTTGAAGTTTATGTTGTCTGACTGGATATGTTCGACTAGATTTGAGATTTCAATGATATAGTTTTTAAGGTAATTTTAAATCCTGTTCTTAAGGAGGTGGAGAGTTAATGTTTTATATTGGTAGGCTGTGTAAGT
This sequence comes from Typopeltis vanoorti, assembly GCF_054136105.1. Classification (NCBI taxonomy): domain Eukaryota; kingdom Metazoa; phylum Arthropoda; class Arachnida; order Uropygi; family Thelyphonidae; genus Typopeltis; species Typopeltis vanoorti. The sequence continues at coordinate 151,586,958 of NC_143555.1, forward strand.
CGGATTCACTTGTAATTATGTATACTCGAGTGTTTTCATTCTTTCTCATAAATATCTGGGAATTCTTTGTCCACAGGAACTTGAAGGTTTTCTTTGCTTTTGTCTTCCTTGCTTGATATAAAAGATTTTTGAAGTATGGAATCCAGTGTTCAATTATATAGATTGGTGTTGGGAGTTTCTTTTCAGTTAGGATCAATGTTTTCGGCCTTCTTTTCTTGCTTGTTTCAAGAATTCAGTCTCTCAGACTTCTGCTAGTAAAACGCGCGATGATTGGTGGCGGTCTCTTTGTTATTTTATGAGACTCGGTTAATAAAGGCCATGTCTGTGGTTGCAACTGTATGCCAATTTTGGTACCAATCAGTTGCATTATGTCTTAAATCTTCTGTATTTCATTTCGTCATTCCCTCAATTTGAAGTTACGGTTTTCTTCTCTTTTTATAGCATGCGCTCCATTTGACACTTGAGTGTGTTTACCTCTTTCTAGAGTTCTTCATTTTCGCGCTTGAGTGTTTTTTGTGTTTCTACCGCTACCGTAATTTTGTCTTTATTTCTCGCACGGTTCCTAACATTTTTTAACAGTCATGTTATTGTATTGTATGTACTTTTCATATTCCTCGAATTTTTTGTTAATTTGTTCCATGTATGTATTTAGCAAATCTTTAACCATAAGTTTGAAAGAGTCTAAGTTGTCTGTAATTTTAGGATCAGGAAGAGTCTGACTTTGATGTGTGTCATTGCTTTTCTTTGGTGTCAATTCTTTGTTCTTCATTTTCTCACGGCAGTGTAGACAGCGCCATTTGGCCAGTTTCGCAGCTCCTTTTGCTTTTCACGTGCTTTCGAGATTCCAGAGCATTAGTAGTGTTGTCTTTGACCGCATCCTGAGCAATATGGGCCCATCCCTTTCATCGCTTAATGGCTTATTGTACTTGTTACAGCTCATTGTGCTTGGTGAACTTCCATGTCTCGGTGATCTTTGGATTTTCTCCCATTTAGCAACTGCAGTGCGACGTTTAAAATGGCAACGTCCTTTGTTCTTTGCTGGTTGGTGACAGCATTTCACTCTGTATACGATTTTCAGCACACAAAATTCGAATATTGCTGCTGATTTCGATGAATTAATCGTCCCTCTTCAGCGTAACAAGTTGAATTAAATAGCAGCACTTTCAAATAAAAAACACGAATTAAAACCACTTTAAAACTATAAAAACGGGAGCAATGATATCTGCTTGCATGCATCAGTATGCTTACAATAATAATAACAATAATAACAATTATCATCCTTATTATTACCGATTAAGGTATTGTGTCTTTGAAATCATTTGTAGTGATTGGCTAATGAGGATTAATTGATTAATTCGTACTAATTCCATCTCCTTCAAAGCTAAGGTTAGCTTTTATGAATAATAATAATAATAATAATAATAATAATAATAATAATAATAATAATAATAATAATAATAATAATAATAATAATAATTTTTATTATAATATTGGTACATCTTTATGTGATTCCAGTGAAATATTCGTTTCAATTTAGGACTTGCTTGCATTCTTGTTGTCGTCTGTCGATGCAAATATGTCAAATTGCTATAATTGTTTATAATATCGTAATAATTCTAAACATGTGACATGTGTAAACGACGTTTCAGCTATCATGTTTTTTCATAACACGTTTTCATCATACTGACACAAAATTCATAAACTGAATAGTAAACTCATGATTACAAATTTAATTTTTGCTGATTGTGTGTTGTGTATAGTGTAATTGAAGAAGATAAACAGAATGTGTAAGATTAATATCATAATTGAATACGTTTTACTTTATCGACAAATGGGATTTTCATTTCGCTACATTGATGATAAAACAGCAGTAAGTTAGGATTGTAAACCACTTTATTCCTGTTCATCTCAAAAAAGAGAAATGAAGATCCTATTAGTCAATAAAATAAAAAATTATTCAATTTTAAATAACCAACTTAAATATGCTGTTTATCTTCTTCTATTAAATTATACTCAAGCTGTAATCAATAAAAATTGAATTCCTAATTCCTCTTATTCCACAAAGGCCGAAGCAGATCCATTTAACCCTAAAAGTAGAAGTAGCCAATCTCCACTCTCAGCCACAGATAGCCGGTTCGAGACTATCAGTGATGGCAAATGGCATCCGGAGAATAGACTACGATAATAAGTGACATCATCATGTAGCCTTAATCTTAAACAGATTATACCGTTGTCTGAAAGAATGCCATCTAGTGTCGAGTTTCAATACTGTTTCTATATATTTTTAAATTTAGAAGGATGTTTTGAAAAATAATTAATTACTTACATTCATTATCATAATCCTGACAGTTATTCATCCGTTATGGACAACTAAAATGTCTTGAATTTGAAGTCTGATATTACAAAAATTAAAACCTCTTAAATGTTAAATCATCCAATTTTTCGTTTTTGTGTGTTATGATTGTTCGCAGTGCAGACTTTCGACTAAACGGTTTCGAAATGGCAAAAAAAGCGAAACATTTTGTTTTTTCTGAATAAATTGCAATAAATTCGATGTTATTTCGAATCACATTTATTAAGAGAACGTTTACACATCAATCAATGTCTAGTGACTTTCAGCGAAATCGAAACTGAATACTCTCTTAAGCATAAAAATAAATACTCTCTTATATCAGTAGAAGCTATCTCGGTTTAGTTCTCCTCAGCTTTCATAAGTCTGTAAACTCCATTTAAGATCGGCTTACTCTTCTCGGGATGACTTACATCTCTTGCCTAACTAGAATAAGCAAACTGTGTGCATACTCTCCAAGTAACCTGGTGTCTTTTGTTCAGCACACATCACTTCGTAGAACTTCTTAGTCTTGGTAAATCCCTAATGCTCAAAACCATACGACAGCGTGATACTTCTTTACAACACCAATTACAGAGGTTAAACTAGAAATTTATGATGCTGTACAGAAAAGAGCATAGCGCGAAATAGATGACGACTCTTTCCCACTCTCAATAACTCCATCTCTTTGCTTTCTCATAGTAACGTTTCAATATTATGAGGCTCTGTAGTTTATTCACCTGTGCTTATGGACCTGCATTGAACTGTTCTCCAACATTTCTTCACCTTTCTGTAAACATGTGAGAAGCAAGCAATTGATGATCAATATATACAAACTTTACCTTGAAATTTATGAAACGACTTTCTCTTCTTCCTCTTTCGTTAAATCTTCACAGAATGTCCCCTAAAATTTTGAGAACATCAACTGAACTAAAGACACCTAAAGAGGTCCCTTCTTACTAAGTAGCCACGTCATCACAAAGGCACTATTGCTACAGGGCATTGCACTTCGTTTATGTGATGGTGATATTAAAACTAAGAATATAAACTTGATTAGAGGTTTGATAGTTTGTTTATTACAAATTATTACATAGCTTTAACATGAAAGTAGTTTTTATTTTGGTGCATATGCTAAATTTGTGTTATGTTTACAATTAAAAAGCAGTCGAAGAGTTCATAGACATCCTCTGGTAAACAATATTAGCCTTAGTTCATAGAGATGATGTCGCTTTGGATAACATATTTCCTTTTCTTATTTCTTGGAAGAATTTTTCCCCGATGCAGAGAGAATCAAATGAGAGTGAATGCAAAGTATCCTATTTAATACATTGAAATCATCTTACCCTTCATTTCTGAGGAAATCTTCAAGAAACAGTTCCAATCTTCTGCAGTATGTTTCAGTTTTTTTTCCTATCTTCATTTATGGCGTTTACTCACGTAGACACATTTCACGCGAAATCATGGAGAGAAATGCTAATCAGCTTCCAAATGATGAACTCACTAGCCATGATATTAGGATAATGTGTCATCTGCTAACTTCCATGTTATTGCAAAGATGATTTTTTTAGTTAAAATAGTTGATTAAAAAAAACATTAGTCTATGAACTTTTCGATAGCCTTTTATAAAACTTGAAATATTCAACTTATAATTCATTTTTATTGTTTGCAGGTATTTTTGGACAAATTCCACACAACATGACGAAACCAGTTGCATTCCAATACATCGGTGGAGTCTTTTTCCCCACTTTCTTTTCTCCGGATTGCTTTCGTTCTGCACTGCACTACAAACCAAGACCGGATGATATCATGGTAACAACTTACCAGAAATGTGGCACAACTTGGATGCAAAACATTCTCGTTCATCTGTGCCGCAAAGGCGTTCCCCTTAATGATGCATTCGAATTCTTTAAGGCGTCTCCTTTTATAGACTTGATTGGAACATCAATAATGGAAGATTTGCCTCGTCCATTTCCCATCAAAACGCACATTCCTTTAAGTAAACTCTCCTTCAGTCCCGAAGCCAAGTATGTTTACGTTGCAAGAAATCCTAAGGATTGCTGCGTGTCTTACTTCCATCACTTGAGAATGCTTCCCGGATATGAATTCTGGGATGGCAAATTCGACGATTACTTCGAGCAGTTTATGCGAGGAGAAGTAGAAAACAACAGCTATTTCACCCACGTGTTGGAAGGGTACAACCTACGCCAACATAGCAACGTTTTCTTTACGACATACGAAACCATGAAGAAAGACATTCGCCAAGTAGTCCTGGATCTAGCAAGATTTCTGGGAAAGGACCACATCAGTTTATTGGAAAGAGATCCTACCGTCCTGGATAGCATTTTGGAACACACCACCTTCGAGAGCATGAAGCAAAATCTGAATCATCGTTTTGAAAATATATTGGTCCCGAATCCCGAAGACCTGAATTCCCCTTTGGTCCCAGAAGGCATCAAACATATGATGAGATGCATAATGAAAGTTGATTTACCAATATCAAAACCAAAATGTGAATTCGTCCGTAAAGGTCAAATTGGAGACTGGAGATCATTGTTTTCCGAAGAGCAGTCGAAAAGAATAGATGACAGATTCAATGAGGATTTCAAAGGAACAGAATTGATTGATCACTGGAAAGACATTATGAAGTTTTAACCTCTGATATCAAAATAGGAACTTAAATTTCTTGTAATTAATAATTGAATTTTGAAACTTTTACAAATGGTGATTTCAATAATTGCAATGAAATATATATATATCAGGGGATAAATTCCGGGTGTGCTAAATGTTTGATGTGCACACCCACGAAATAGAAATATCATCGATATTACATTCTTCTATTTATTCCTGTTAAAGACTTCCCTATTTGTTTCCTGGTTTAGTGTGATTCCTAATCTTAAATACGATATTCTAATGCTAAATGACGAGAACATTTTTGGATGCATAAACATTGCACCAGATTCGAGTTAATAGCCAGGTTGTGCGGTCACAAATACAGAATGTTTGAGGCATTTAAACAGAAGTGAAAATGGCGCAGCGTGTCAACTTCTAAGCGGTCAAGTGGTTTTAAACGCCTCGAAGGCGAGGTAGGGTGTGAGGTGGGACAATAGCACCCAAAAGTGCTATTGTCCCACTTCACACCCACAATAACCAGACACAGTGAATGTTAATCACTGTGTCTGGTTTTTGTGCGAAGCAATCCAATTGAAATTTGTCATTTGTCACGAGTTGCTATTTTCGTTTTCTAAGTGAACTGACGTTTTTATGACATCGATATGCACAAAATTTTTATTTATAAGTATAATTTCTAATTTCTATAAATAATTTATAACTTTTTTGTCCATATTTACAATGGGAAATAATGCTCACGATGTACTGAATGTCAAATTTTCTACCAGAGCTTTCCTGGATTGTAAGGCTCAAATGAGGTTGAAATCAAGAAAGACTGAAATAAAACGAGTTATTACAGTCTTTCTTGATTCAACTCGAATAAATAATAATTTCCCAAGTGATCAGGTTTGTGTGTATTAAATAAAATCGCAACAAAATTCAAATTAACACTTTAGAATTTTAGTATTTGCCAATGATAATTTAGTCTCACTTTTTTCACATAAACGGCGTGCCTGAAACATAGCTATTGTTCATTTGACCTTTATGCTTTCGATATATACAATTATATTAATCGATAAATTAAAGTGTTCAACGTGGTCCTACAATTAATTGCTTGCATTGGACCAATTAAGATGAACCCTGATGTGCTCATAAAGCAGTGAACATCAGGGCTTTCATACATCAATAAAAAGAACAATCCTAGGGTCAAATTGACGTGAATTTTGTAGCGCGGGTTGCATAAGCCACACGATAGCACACCCAACCTAAATGAGCATGTGATGCCACTGATAAATATATAAAATATATATATATATATATATATATAAATCAGCTAACGCCTTTTTATTAACGTATAGGGAGTAGGCAAGTCAGTTTTAGCCCTATCTAACTTTTTGGAGACTAATGGGCAGTTCAGTCTCCAATGGTAGCCAATCAGAGATAGCTTGCCCAACGCTATCACTAATTAAGCAGCATGCAGTGAACAGGTGACTCAACAAGTGCTGTCACCTCGTTGTCTCTAATCTTAACACACAATATATTTAAAGTCTGAAATAGCGTGGGTTCTACGGTCGATTTTCTTCAGTTTACGGACCAAAAAGCCGAGTTTATGGGAGGAAAAAAACCGCTTGCCCGTGCCAGAGACTAACTAGGGAACCGGTCGAAAAAAGGCTTAGAAGAATTTCCTCTCGTCGCCGACTAGATTCCAAACCAAGTCTTCCTTCGTGCAGTCAAGCACTGTAGTGTGCAGTCGCCAAATGCACTGAGCTACACTTTTTTTTTCGTTAATATATATATGAAAATATACATTTATATGTAATTATAGAATATTATACATAATGTAGATGATCACACACACACACACACACACACACACACACACACACACACACACACACACACACACACACACACACACACACACACACACACACACACACACACACACTAGTGATGTTACCAGGGAAAAATATATCTTGGTTTATTTCAACTAATTTTAAAATTAATTAATTGCGTATAAGGATCTATCAGCCATGACACCCTTTTATTAGGCTGAGAACCATCTCATGAAACTGATATAAAGCTATTAGATTTGCTTGTTTTGAAGCACGAAAACCAGAGAATAAACCGTCCACCTTCTTATGAGACTGGTTAACTCACCATTTTATTGAATACTCCTGATAAACATTCCTTGCGTCATCGATAAGATTCTATTCCTGGTCTTTCCAACCAAAACGCTTGTCTCCGACTGAACGACAGTATCTCATCTTATAATAGTAACAAACAGAACCCAAAAACTAATATTTAAATTAATATTATTTTAAACCATCTACCTACTGGAAAAAAAAGAATTTTTTTAATAACCTACTCTATTGGCCCTCGCAACAAATCATATGTTTTGAAACATTTTGCAGTAAGCCTGCAAAAGGAGAATATAAAACTGTATCTTGTCTAGTATGCATTGTAATAAAGTTTGTTAAATGGTTCGTTAACTTTTCGAAATCAAACCCAAAGCATTTCAGTAATATGTTGATCAGCCAGTATATTTACTATGTGGAAAATGACTTCTGCGGTCTGAAGAAATAAAAAAAAAATTCTTTAGAATACTCAGTGTTTGTTTCAAAGATCCAGTTTATCAAACTTATTACTTAATGAACTTCTCCCCAGAATTCTTAGCAATGGGCACATGTAAAAGAAAATACGTTGTTCTAGGAATATGAGACACTGTGATGAGAAATCACCATCCTCTGTATACAAATACCGTAATTGTGAAGGTATTTCACTCACTAACATTTCCTATCCTTCGTTGGTTAAAGAATTATGTTGTAGCGTGTTATATAATTTAATTTAATAATAGAGAACACCACTTTCTTTCAGGAGAATGCATCAACTTTATATGTGACTTTATAGTTCTGTGAAGGAAAACTGTAGAAACGTCTGCTAACAGGTCGTTAAAAATTAGGACCTAAAGAACTATCACAGTGAAAAGTTTTACAGAATATACTTTATATTTATTATTTTGAAAATTCTTTTAATTTAGTTTCTTATGATCTTTTCAACTTTACTGATTTTGTTTGCCAAATCGAAACATTTCTATACTGTTTAGGATATAACATTAGTTTGACACTATCAAGTTAGTCAATATCTCCTAAAAAATCAAAGTTACTCGAATTGCATCTGAAGGAAGAGTTGTTTGAGCTACTGAGCGTGACTGATAATTGTGTTATTATATCATATCTCTCAGTTATCGTCACCGTTGCACAACTGTGCGTCCTTGATAAATGAGTTTCCTTTATTTTTTTTCCCCGATAAAAGTAACAAATGACATCAGTTGATAAATCTACCTGCCTCTGCGACCACAAGAATTAAAAGACACAGACATTTACAGAACATTAAAACACGAACTAAATTAAAGTAAAATTAAAGGATATGCACAATGAATTGTCAGAACATCGATCTTATTTCCCAGATTTGGCTCCCTCTGTCTTCCCAGAACTAAAACTCTTCCTCGTTGGTCAGTGATTTTCTTCGAATCAAGAGGTCATTGCAAGTGTAGAGGGGTATTTTTCAGATCTTACTGAGAACCACTACAGAGACGAGATAATGGCACTGGAGCATCGCTGGAATAAATGCATTAGTCTTAAGGGAGATTATGTTGGAAAAAAAATGATTTTGAAATTATAAATTCGTTTTTTCATTGTTAGACAGAGAACTCTTCAGACCACCGACGTATAATAAAATGTAAAATGCAGTATGTAATTCTATTTACTGCTTTGTGCAACTGTGAACTATATTTGCAAACGATTACTGTGATCGTTATTATTCTGTTAAATGAATTCCACATTATGCAATCATAAAGGTAATAAGAGCGAAAAGTGTAAAGTAAGAAATTATAGCACTCTTGTCTAAATATTATAAAATATATGTAATTCTCTGAGAGGTAACGAGAAGTGAAAGTAAAGCGAGGTGCCGAATTGTACACATGGTGAGTACAGAAATGTCAAGTCGTAAAACTGCAAAGTCTCATCTTCATTATTGATGTCGATTTTCTAAAAATTATTATTGTGAAAAGTGAAATGAATATATTGAGAACTATCTATTGCAGATTAATAAAACATGTTTCAATGTAAAACTGTAACTGTAAATTGAATTTGTTATGATTACTATTAATGTTAGGATTACTATTAATTTTAACATTAATTATAATATTATATTGCCTTAGTCATAAGAATTCTAATAACTTGTAACAGATGGACACTGCAGTCAGGTAATTTCTTTGCAAGATAATAAACTGTATGAAAGATAATAAAATTATTATTATTATTATTATTGTTATATTATATTATATGTTATGTTATTGTTATGTTATTGTTCATAATAATATAACATAGTATATGGTTATGTTATTATGGTAGTCTTTATTGATCTAACTAAAGCATTCGATACACTTACACATCAAACCTTGTTAGAAAAGCTGAGGCATGTTGGAATAGACGGGCCTCTTCACAGGTGGTTTACAAACTACCTCCAAAATAGAAAGCATATCACACGTATCAGGTCAAACCGAAGCAGAGAGCTACCAGTAACCTGTGGAGTACCACAGGGAGCTGTACTCTCCCCAACTCTATTCAACATTTACACGCACGATATCAATCAGCTACCTCTCAAAGGTAAGATATTCCAATACGCAGATGATACAGCAATAATATCCATCCATAATAACGCAAACATATCCCAAACAAATATGCAACATGACATAAATCTGATCATACAGTGACTCACGAAAAACTCCATACACCTAAATTCAGAAAAGACAAAATTAATGATATTCAGAAATCCACTGATTCGACCAGTTGATAACAAATATATAACCATCCAACATCCACTTTCCAACATAAAAAACACACAGAACAGCAAAACCACTACAATCACTCAGGTTGAAACAATACGATACCTTGCAATTTACTTCGATGCAGATATGAACTGGAATAGCCACATAAACCATCTACACAACAAACTCCGAACAATAAGTGGCAAACTCTACAGGTTAAAAGACATAGTTCCCATATGCCTAAAAACACTAACATACAAAGCACTATGCCAAAATATACTAAGATACGCTATAACAACGTATGCTTTCTGTGCACCCTACAAATGAAATAGATTAATGTCGCTACAGTACAAAATGATAAAACTGATCTTTAGGGAACAAAGAGAAAATCACGACCTTATAAACATTGCAATGTCAGAACACAAAATACTGACAGCAAAACATTTATGTCACTATGCAGCTTTGCTAAAACATTATTTCGATGCCAACTACAGGACAGTCAGAAATACATACCGTATAACAACACCTCAGACTACTAATTATATCACATATAAATACAATAATCACTACGGAAAGGCCACGCGAAACTTCTAAATCCCAGGCATGATAAACAAATTACCTTTTGAATACAGAAACATTACATACTATGAACAAGAAACATGCACCCAAAATACCATACAAACTTAATGAAACACAATATATTCGTTCAGGCTTCCAGTTCAGCGACGCATCAATACATTCCAAGTTATGATGTGTGTGTGTGTATGTGTGTGTGCGTGAGTGCGCGCGCGCGAATTTCTCAATCATAGATTTCATTGCTTCCCAACACAGCAAAAAAAAACCAATACATAATAACCAACTGGTGTCATCCTCAGATAAGCTTACATATAAGCTTCGAGGATGAAAGCAGAGAAATTAGTTCTCATCCAAGATGTATCATATGTAACCAAGTGCATGTAATGTACGTATCACATGTAAACCAATGTATGTAATGTACGTATTACATGTAAACCAATGTATGTAATGTATCATATGTAAACAAATGCAAGTAATGTATCATATATCAAGAAATGTATGTAATGTATGTAATAATTGTAACAAAAGTATGCAATGTAGAGTGATTATATCCATTGATATTGTATATATAGAGTGTGAAATTGCAAAGTCTGCAATAATCATCATTATGAATATTATAATAAAATATGTTGTAAACAGTTATTGTTATTATTATTATTTAAAAAAAAAACTTTATGTACGAGAAAGTATTTGTTATGCATAATTGCCTTCATGTAATGTATGTAATTTATCTGAGATATAATAAAATGTTAAAAATAAATAAATAAATAAAATTATTATTATTATTATTATTATTATTATTATTATTATTATTATTATTATTATTATTATTATTATGGTGGATGAGAGATGCCAAGATATTGTTCAAGAAGTCACACACCTCAAATCCGATACTAATTAAAAGATCAGAAGACATAAAAAGTCTTCTCCACAGTGAAAAAAAGTCTCCTAATTAGTCCAAAAAGAAGAACACAATAAAAACGAATGTGAACCATAAAGACAGATGCAACAACTCAGGAATATGTCGGCAATTTCACTTTGATCAGACCTTTCAGATCATTCGTTTGATCCTCAAACATCAGCCTACTTCCAACACAGCAATCAAACTGATAAAAAAATATCTAACCGGTGTGATCCTCAGATGAGCTTATTACAAAGTTTCCAGGATATATATATATATATATATATGTTAAAGATGCCAAGCTATTTTAAACATGGTTTTACTCCATTTCCCAAGTAAGCAAACAGACAAATAAGTCAAGTTTGCGCCTGCACGTAGTGCAAGTCTAGGCAACTCGTGGTAAAGGTGGAATAAGCTCTGATCATATTCCACCCTTTACCGCGAGTTGCCTAGACTTGCACTACTCTGCAGACGAACAGAAGACAGAGGAGGGGGAACATCAACTTTCACCCCCAAAAACCTCCTAAGAAGAGGAAGGAGCAGGCTTCCCCTAAAATGGGGTAAAAACACCGACTCAACAATATCTGTGTCCGAAATGGGGGTGGAAACCCCTTCCCGCCATCAGGAGAGTATTAACTCTAAAATTAGTAAACACACCGGCTCCCAGTTCAACTGCTTTGACCACCAAATAGTGAACAACAAACTAACGAGCTTCAAGATCAAGAACAGTCATCACGAGTTCGACGTCCTCTCGAGCTCGTGTGTAGACTGGAAGCCAGTCTGCAGGCTGCTGGATATTCTACCTCTCCCCCCCACAAATTGAAGCTTTAATCAAATATGTCAAGCAATTGCGAATCAAGGACCTAGGCTGGGTATAACAACGTAAAACATCATAATGCTGCCAACTCCACCCCCCCCCCCCCTCCCTTCTGTATTGCCTCGCTGAACATCAGAGTGCTCCGTTCACCATCTAAACAAAAGTTGTGGAAGCTAATGCTAGCATTCAACATCCGGCTTTTGTTCCTGCAGGAAACCCACTTTTTTCATTACAGGGACATGCAGGAACTAAGCCATAAGTACCCCGTAACATCGTTTTGACATATATATATATATATATATATATATATGTTAAAGATGCCAAGCTATTTTAAACATGGTTTTACTCCATTTCCCAAGGACATGCAGGTACTAAGCCATAAATACCCCATAACATCGTTTTGGAGCTTCGGCAACAGAAACAGCGCCGGGGTCGGGGTACTTATGCTAGTCCCCCCTTCCTCGGAACCTTCCATAACATCCAGAGGGCGCAGAAGCGAGAGTTCTCACCATCAACTGGAAGAACCGGGGCTGTACCACTAGGTATATTAACATCTACGCCCCGGCAGATCCAACATCAAGATCGACATTCTTCCAGTCACTTTATACTTACTTATATGGCGCCCATAACGTCATCCTGATGGGGGACTTCAACTGCGTGGCGAACCCGGCGTACGATAAAGTGGAGGGGGGGGGTAATCCCAACACAGGTACTGCTGGCTACAGGCAACTGGGAATTCACCTCAGGTATCTCAAACTGACAGACATCTGTGGAGGGCTCACAACCCCTGCTGTCGGGATTATACGTGGACAGGCCAAAGTATCGGAACACGGCTCGACCGGTTCTACTTGTCGCTCTCCTTTGTCTCCAGATCCGAAACTATAAGGCACGTTCAATTAATTATGCCATTTCGGAGAACAAAATGGTTGTGCTAACGTGTCATCCATTAGAAGCAGTAGAAGTTGGTCCGGGCTTCTGGAAGTTAACAACAGACTTCCCGTCCCTGTTCTCTGCCAAGCTTCACCAACTGTGCTCCACTTGGAGCATCGCTGACTGGGACTGGGACAAGTGGGCACAAAAAAAAAAAAAAAAACATCAAAGAAAACACGATCAAATGGGGCCAAGAACGTGCCTTCCTCAGAATATCTCGGCTTCGTGATCTATACAAGGAAAGAAGTTGGTTTTCGTGGCCAGCCAACGCCAAGGCTTTCCATGTCACAATGCCATCCGTAACATTAATCTCCACATTGAAGCGGAGAGAGAGAAGCAGGTTATATATACTGGTATTCTTAAAGAATACCGTATATCTAGCATTATGACACATTATTAGTGGCTGGATTACACAATTCATAATAATACATACAATGAAGTCTTTAAAGAAAACTTGAATTGATAATAAGAGGGACTAATGAGACTGTATATTTCATTCAGTGAAACAGAAGTTTTAAGTGCTTTAATGTACAACATGTTACAACAATACGCCATGAGATTAAACTAAAATTTTCCTAAATATAGAATTTAATAATATTTTACCATGATGGTAAACGAGATTATTAAATTCTAGATTTAGGAAAATTTTAGCATGCATAAAGCCAATAATAGGCGTTACGCCTTTTTACATGGAAACACTGGAAGAATTGATGAACCCATGCTCTTAAAAGAAGTTAAAGGAATATTTTAAATGAAAGAAAAAAATCACATTTACAATACAAATTTTATATAAATATGCTATCAAAATGCTAAAGGAAATGATGGGATGCCTTCATGGCTGAATGATTTCGAAAGCCGTTTGACGGTGAAAGAAAGAGAGGAAAAGAAAGAAAGTTAGATGTCTTAAAATCCCATAAGGCATAGAGATGATACTCGTTGGTAGTTAAAAATACAAACGTCACTCTAATTGGGAAACGGTCGCAGTGCGGGATGAAATAAACAAAAAAAGAAATAAATTCTGCAACACAATAAATCTCAAGATCTTTACATGACAAACACTTTCAACAGAAGATCGGTGATCATGAAATCCTAAACAACCACATGCGTTTAACTAGAAAAAATAAAAATAAATAAATAAATAAGTCGCCTGAATCTATCACCTTTCTATAAGGTCGAAAGTCAGTAGGGAACCAAACATCCATAAACTCGAAGATAATAAAGAAAACAGTCTTAAACGAGAGAGATAAAGAGTTTATTACATTGGAGAACTCACCTTGGCAACCATAATAGCCTCCATTGCAGACAAATTATTTCGTATATCGTATACGGCGGAGTAGATACGACTTTTTCTATCGTATCTACTCCGCCTTCAAATGGAAGACGGAGTAGATACGATAGAAAGCAATAACAGAGATAAAGTAAACTTGTCGTTATACTGTCGTGGATGCCGGAATAACATAATCCCACTGAAAAAGTTATTTTTGAATAAGACATGAAACGCGATTCCACCCATAAAAGACTGTACATCTATAACACATTGGAACCGTAAGTGATCTAGGGTGAATTAAAATTTTTTTTCCTATGTTTTTACATATACTGGAAACCCACCACTAAGTATAGACCAAATATAGAAGGTTTTAAGCCAAATCAGGCCTTCAGTGAGCACGTAGTAGAAATTTTCACACTGGACAACGAAAGTCACTAGACATTGGAGCATGGATGAAAATGTCCAAATTGTTCAAACTCCTCAGTTAGGGAATTACAGAAACGAATATTCCAATTTTGGTTGAACTACACCCAAATTCGGAAATTTAATTCGAAAGGTTGATGCCGCAGCAGCTCATCTTCGTTATCCAACGCAAGATATTTAGTGAACTTGAGCTTGAAACACTTGAAAACTCAAGTTGTAAAAGAAGACTGTACTGACCCTGAACTGACCAAGCATATGAATAGTTAAAAGGACCGAGACCGATAATAGTTGAAAGGAATCGATCAGTGAAGGAACAAGAACTAGCCACAAAACTTACCAAGCAAATGAACAACAATATGGAACGAGTCGGGCCTCCAGTATTGAGGGAAGTACCTCAACAAAAGCTAAAGGAACTTTTACAAGACGCCAATAAAGTTGCAATGGCGAATCCTACTGGAACTATTGGGCAAACCCATCAACTTATGTACTCGATAGCCAACCTAGTACCACCTGAATTAGGCGATAAGATTAGTGAATTCAAAAGCAGTGCGGCTCAGAAACCAAAGTGGAAGTATCGACCGGAGAGTAAAATTCTTAAACTTAGAGAAGACGTGATCAGTTTAAAAAACTTTAACGAAAAGAAGCTGAAAAAACAGGTAAACCCGAAATAACGAATAAAGAGGTATCATATTGGAACACGACCTATTGATGAAATATTAGAGGAACTAGAGCAACAAATAGTTGCAGTCACAGCTAAAATAAGAAGATACATTTCCATCATTGATTGGTGCTAATTCCGTGATGGCGCGAATCAGCACCAATTTTACAAAAAAAATTGATAGCTGCGAAAATTATAATTTTACTGATAATTTAATTTTAAAGAAAATATAAATAGAAATACTACAGACAAGAAAATACACTTACATTTTGGCAAAGCCTATGGGACAACCCTAAAATTCATAATAATAAGGCCAAGTGGATTGAACAAATTATGAACAAAGCTGAAGAACGAAAAACGGACAACTGAAAATAACAACTGAGATGGTTCAACAGCAAGCTAAAAGGACAAAAAATTGGTTATCACCCGGGAAGGATGAATTACATGGCTACCGGTTGAAATATCTGATAGGCTTACAAGAAAGACTTGCTAACCAGTTTAACGATGTTTTAGAAGAACAAAGCAGAAAAGAGTGGCTCACAACAGGCAAAAACGTTTCTGATCATAAAGAATAAGGAAAAAGGTCCACGGCCAGAAAACTTCCGACCATTACCCTATTGCAGTGGTGTTCCACCTTTTTCTATTAAGTGACCTACTTTTCTATAAAAAGTTATTCGGCAATCTACTCTCTTATATAGATCACGTTCCCCCAACTTGATATCTGATTATGCACAAATAAACAACTAAAAATACTAAAAAAAATACACAATTAAAAATTTGATTTATGTATTTAAAGATTTATTTACCACTTTTAATTATTTTAATATAACAAATACTTTAATACAACAAAAAAAAAACAATTATATTAGAAGAAAATATTTAATTCTCTATTTTGGAAAGTTGGAAAAAACAACAGATTGATTACAAGCTCACAAGTTACAGGAACTGCTGGTTGATTAAAAAAAAAAAACGTTAATGTGAAATTTGGTATTATTTGGACCTTGCAATATTTTCCTAGTCAAGTTGTTATGAAGAAGTGGCCAATCGCAGACAATCATCCAAACGATAATTTGTAATTTGGTTTCTTAATTGATTTTTTATGACGGTCATATTCGAAAAAGAGGATTCTGACAAGTCTGTCGATCAGAAACACGACAGAATTTTCCGCGCAATATCAGTTAATATTGGGAATTTTTCATGTGCATACTTTCAGATGACTTCATTGTTTATTGATTTTAAATGTAAACTATTCTGAATGCTTATTATTATCTCAAGTTCTCCTTCAGCTTGGTTTATATCAAATAGCCCACTAATTTTATTTGAAATTTCTGTGATGTTCAAGTTTTCTTGAAATGGATTATCGATAAATGATACAATCACTTCAGTTTTATTAAAATCTTTAAATCTTGAATTTATTTCTTCCTCAACTAATTCTATTTCACGAATAAATTCTTTTAAATCATAGCGAAGCATTTCTTGATTTTGTTCAAAAAATGTTAATAAATCTGGGAGATGTCTTAATTCGCGGTCATTTATATTTTTCTTAAATAAAAGTAAGTATTGTTGGAAAGTTTTTACAGAACTTAACATTTTAATTAAAATTTTATCTCTACCTTGGAACTCTAAATTTAAATTGCTTAATTTCGTACAGAAATCTACTAAAAATGATAAGTGTAACAACCATCTTTTATCACTCAATTGCGGATAAATATCTCCTTTTTCATCAAGAAAAAATTTTATATCTTTAATTAATACAAGAAATCTTTCTAAAAATTGACTTCTGCTGAGCCAGCGAACATTATTGTACAACAGAAGTTCCCTATCATCATCTGCCTGTAATTTAAATAACCGCCGTTGCAGGGCTTTTCCTCGAACAGAATTTACAATTTTAAATGTAATATCCCAAACACCTTTTGTGTTTAATCTTTTACTACACAGTACTTCTTGGTGAATAATACAGTGGTACGTTAAAAAATCTGGATATTTGTCATCGTTTTTACATAATGAAATGAAGCCTGATTTATTACCTATCATTGCAGGAGCACCATCAATAGTAATAGACACAAGTTTAAAAACCGGAAATTTGTGTTGTTTCACAAATTCATCAAATGCCGAAAAAATGTCTTCTCCCCTAGTCCTTCCCAATAATGGTATAATTTTCAGAAGTTCTTCTTTACTTGAATAATCTGGAAATACCATGCAAATAAATACCATTAATTGAGCAATATCAATGAAGTCGTTTGATTCATGAAATTGTATTGAAAACGCAACATACTGAATGTCTGACATTAACCTAGCCTGGAAACTTTTCTCCGGCAATTAATTAGAAATAGGAAAATCAGTAATAAGAAAATTACTGATTTGACAATTTTAACGAAAAATAAATAAACAATAGCAATACACTTAAAGCGAATTAAAAATAATATAAAATAATGATAAATAAAATATTATGTTTTCAGTTTTAATTAAATTTGTAAGTAAGGTGGAATACACAGGAGATCGACCAAAAATCGCTGGGTTGAACACCCCTGATCTATACACTCTTCTCCACTTAGGGAGCCGATATCCCTAAAATGCACCAAATCTCTTAATGCGCTTGGAAGTTGCTTGGTTACCAGAGATGCTTTTAGTTTTGTTGTATCGGAAAGGTATGGTCGTCAATTTTAATGGACGATAGATGAAAGTTCGGTTAAAAGAAGGCGAATATCCCTCGACCGTGCATTAGTAATGTTTGATATACCTATTCCATGGTAATCGGGAAATAACGCAACTCGCATCCGTGCGGCCAAAGCAAGCAAGCATGCAAGACAATTGAATATTTTTATCTAGTGCACGTTCGGCGTAGCCACTTACGCTGGGGGATGGATGTTTATGATTGTCTCATCTTGTGTAATGCTCTAACCTTTGATACGGCGCAGTATGACCTTTGCTGCTCTTCTACCATTAAAACCATAAATCACCGCCACTATGTCAATATGTTATAATCCAAACCTAAATTCTACAATTTAAGCAACAGTCTTCCGTGTTGCATAGCAAAACCCAGAAGTATCGTGGTGTATCCATTCCATCCCCTTTCTATCTCAGCGGTGACATCATTATAGAATGTGAGCAAGTTCCTGAAACATGACCTCCCTTAGTAAACTCATGCTGTTCATTGCAAAGTAGAGATTATTCGTGAACCCATTTCTGAATGCGAGTCCTAACCAACTACTTCGCCACCACTCCTGAGATACTAATTGGTTGATAGTTGGACACATTGGTCTTTGCACCACCCTTATGCAATGGAATTACCATACATTCTTTCCATTCCTGGAATCTTGCTTGTCTTGAGACTCAAATTATATAACCTGATCAAAGGAATAGCCAGTTCAGCTGAACATTCTTTTAGCATCCACGCTCATATCCCAGAGCCTTAGTAGCTCATTCCGTACAGACGAAGCCCTTTGGTCGGAAAGATGTGGGTTCGATTCCCATCCATGAAGTGAGGAGCCTTTATCTGGTCTCTTTTCGATGAAAGTTGAGTTAGCCGGTCTCATTCGTGTGTTAGGGAGTTTCTCCCCCCCCCCCCGGAAACTCGGGTTTTTCGTCCCTCAGAACAGGCAAACCTGATCAGTGAACACACCCACACATTTACAACCACGAATACTTTCCATATGTGGAAGGAAGGGATAGGGTCCTCACCACATGTCGTAACACCCGTAGTTAACCATGACTCAAATCATGATAGTCAATGTTTTAGATAGGAAAAAGCACTTGGATGGGATGGGCTAATAATCCATCAGTTCCTATTTCAGAATTCTTATTCAGTTTGTGCAACAGCTCCATCCAACGAAGTGGTAGCAGTGAGTTCAATGTTGCATGTACCAGGCTGATAGTTTTTATCAAAATGGCTACGCAGTAGCTGAACAATCTCTTCTGCATCACTCACTCGCATAGCATGTACATTTACTATCGTTATTCTGTCGAATCCATTCTTTCTTTTACTTGATGCATGACGATATAATTCTATTTGCTTTTCTTTACTTACAGAGTCAGTTTCGTTTCGTTCTCAGACTTACCTTTCCGTTCAACACTTGTGACTCTTGGCCTGCTGCTTATAATTATCATTATGTGTGCATAATGATGATTATAAGCTTATAATTATCATTATGTGTGCATTACCGTGTGCATAACGATGATGTCAGTTATAATTATCATTATAACTGACATCATCGTTATGCACACGGTATTCCTCACGAATCACTTAGTTAATTAGATTTCACATCCATTTGACTCTATTTATTCTTCGAAACATAGGACACATTCTCATATTACATCATTTAAGTATTTTTTAAACACTTCCCACGCGCTGTCGATATCCTTCTAATCCCCAACAGTTCAGCACGTAACCTTTTCTGAATGCCGTACTCACTTCCCAAGTGAGTACAGTAATCCCCCCCCCCCCTCTGACACTATAATAAAATCTAACGCTCTTTGACCTCGATTTCCTTCTGTCACAGGCTGCTTGAGGAAGTTGTCCCGCAACAGCTCAATAAATTCAGTTTCGTTCTTCCCGTGCGATTTCATAGCTAACCAATCAATGTTCGGATAATTAAAGTTCTCCTTATAATTACTCTCTTCGCGACTATCGTCTTTATTTGGTGATCATTTTTTCATTACTAGCAACCGATCCCCCAGGTCTGTAAGGACAACCCGCTATGTTAGTGGAGGGTTGTTGCAGTTATCTTGTTAGACTCCACCTCACCCCAGATGGCTTCAAACTCACTACCACATGAAAATTTGTTACCAATATTGCTGTCTCGATTCTAAATGAATCAAGTCATCCGATATCATTAGTAGCATCCCCTCCTCCTTTCCTATCTAGTCAATTCTTACTAAAACGCTGATACCATTTAGTACGTCTTCTTCTGGTAGGCAGGTCTCACTAATGCCCACAATCTGAGGTCCCAACATATGAACCAGGCAACAAACTTCACCCCTTTTCTTCTGATCCTCCTAGCGTTTGTCTACAAGCATAATAAGTTACATTTCCCCCCTGCATACTCCTAAACCCTGTAGTCTGCGTGTTCAAAAAGGTGTAGATCTCAGTTCTTATCTATTTCCTTACGTATGCACTTTACATTCTTGTTAGGTCTAAACGGGAAGAAGACGAATCGTTCTCTCTTTGTTTTTTTTTTCATTCTTTTTTTCGTTCTATTTTGCGAGTGTAGCTATTTGCAATTAAAAACAGTTGCATATCGGAAATGTGAGGATTCATGTTCATTGAGACCTTTCTCTTTAGTTTTTTTTTACGTGCAGAATACGGTTGCGAAGCTCGTGATTGAAAGTTAAAGTGGCAATAAAAAAAAACTGTCAAGTCGGAATATGAAACATCTCCCACCAGATTATCTGGAGTTTGCTTCGACATTGAGTTCACTTATTATTTTTATTTTTATTTTATTTTATTTAATCATTTCTCAGATTTCAAATGAATGACTCTTCGTTTTTCTTATTTCATACATAAAAATCCCAGACAGTAAAATCCAATTCAAACAATTATTTTTGAAGAATTGTTGAAGAATTGTTGCAGTGGTAGATCTCATGCTGGGATTATTTTTAATGAGAGAGACTACTGCAAATCGTTTTTAGTTACGAATTGCAAAAAATATTAAGTACTTTGTTTTTTTCACAGATGATTCTTTATATTTGTTATTTAAAAAAAAATAATAAAATGCAAGTTTTCCCGGCCTTTAATGAGTGAAAAGTACAAAGAAAAAGAAACATATTTTTCTATTGAAAATGGATTAAAAAAATGTACGCGTTGATATGAACTTGGAATCAAAATGTTGTGTCATAAAATACGTTTTCCGTAATGAAATGTGTTCGTGCAGAATTTGAATTCAGGACATAATCTCGGACATAATGTCGTAAACAATAAAAAAAAGGAGGGAAACCTATTTTGAGGAAAGGAAACAATGACACTAATGCTGAATACCAAAACAACGTATTCGATTGTTAACACGTCATTATACAAAGAATTCGCTTTTGTTGATATGATTAATTGTCAAGCATTTGATTCACCTGTTAGGATAAATCTACCAAGCTCCCATAAAATAAAGCGTTATTGATAAAAACTAAAGTTAAGAAGATTTCATAGATGGTCAAGATGAAGATGAAGTTTATGCGAAGTAAGTGATTTAACTTCTATTCCAGGCGATTTCGAATTGCAATGGAATTCCCGAATATTGAAGATTGGCTTGCAGCACTGTTGACTGCTCGTCATCTTAATACAATTGCATGTTAATGCTTGTTATATCTAATATTATTATTGACTATTTCATTCTCTTATTCCTCCTCTTTCCATATAAATGCGAACTGCACAGTGCACTTATACGTAAATTCAAAATATCACCGGAATATGGGGAATTACGTACTTCTCATCGAAATGCGATGTTGCCACCTTGCACACAGTTTGATTAATTTATTCTTATTAATGTTTTAATATTATATGTTGGAAAAATATATCTTGTTAATACATGTTATAAGCAGGGGCGGCTCGTGCTGCAGCATCCCCAATTTTTCTTGATATATAAATATATTTATTAATTTATTTATATTTGCTTGTATTATTTAATTTTATCATCAACAATTCTATATAATTCTCTTATTTTGTACAAAAAAGAATAAAAATCCATCTTGTAGCACTTAGGAGGGCGAAGGATGCTAGCAGCACTGTGTTTACCACAGTGTCATATTGCTACACGCGCAAGCATATGCACGTCATAGTGAGATGCAAGCTATTAGCGTAATGCGGCACTGTCCTTCGCGCAGTGCCACTGTTGTTTATATGCAGTTTGCGCCAGTAGCAGAGTGTTCGTAGTGCTCATCGTGTTTACTCCGTCTCTTTAAATATTTGGACATTACAATTAAAGGATTTAATTGTAATGTCCAAAAATTGTAAATCCATTCCTTTAATTACAATTAAAGGAATGGATTTTATTTTTAAGTAATTTTGAATTATACCAAATACAATATTTTTTCATGTTTATTTTTTTTTAAATTTTTACCCTAATTTTGATATTTTATCCAAACACTATGCTGTACTTACAGTGTATTTTTCAATACTTACAGTGTATTTTTCAATGTATATACCGAAATATACATAATACACTTACAGTGTATTATGTATATTTCGAAAATTGCAGCTCCCCCACGATTTGAAGCCACGAGCTGCCACTGGTGATAAGCATTATGTAATCATCTTTAGCATTTAAGTTGTAAACAGTAGAACTTCACCTTCAGTTCCATTGTTCATATGCACACCTTTACAATTTAGATGCTTAGAACTCATGATTTATGTTGTTGTATACAGTTATGAACACATGCATATAATTTAAATGGTAGGTATGAATAATATAGTTTGTGATTATAAAAAAAAAAAAAATAATAATAATAATAATAATAATTATTATTATTTTTTGATTAAAATTTACATACTGTGTTTATATACCAATTGGTGGAATGTTTAAAACATTTCTTGGTGGGGGGGGGTAAATTTACGCGAAAGAAATTAAATGTGTAGAACCTACCGAAATATCATGCATTTAGATTTCAAATACTGATTTAAATATTTTTTGCAAAATTATAGAACTACCTTCACCTTTTTCACTTCGAGAAAGCCTTCAAATACAAAATGTAAGCGTGCGAACTCATTTTTTTTTTTTTTTTTTGTAACTCCGACACACAAACGTTTATAATACATTAGTACTGTGAGAGGTCTAAAGTTTTTTTTATTCCTGAATTTCATAATTTTTCGTTGAAGTTTTAGACAGACCGGAAATCTTGCTCTAGAAATTAAACATAGAGCTTTTTAAAGCAACTTCAGGCCCCCACTAAGCAGAGGAGTGGTCTCACACCGGGCGATGAAATTCATCTCCTACCAAAAGACAAGTATTCTTGCCCGTGGATGGATTGCTCTGTGAAATAGGATGATCGTGCAGGCTGGCGAGTTTGTCTGCCGCTGCCTTCAGTGGACGTTGGCTAAGGGGCAGTACTGCTTGTCTCCGATTGCCGTAATAGGGTCCGAGTATTTTCCAGTCAGTGATCTTTCGGGCACTGATTAGTTAGCCGATCGAAACAATGATCCGTTATGGTACGCTGACGAGTTTGCAGTTTACTGGATGCTGGTATTTTAAATGTCACTCTTTCCAATTTTGTGGAACTTGGGTGGTTTGAATATTCATTTCCAGCCGGCAGGCTTTGTCGGTATCTCGGTTTAGCTGATATTTCATTGCCTGCCCTCGCTCTGAGCTGACGCTTTGTGAGGCTGCGACTGCACCTGACTGATGTTATGTTGGTTGTTATATTGTTCTTTCTCTCTAATTTCTTATTTTTTTTTATACTTCATTAATCTATTATCTTTTCTTGTGTGTGGCCTAACTAGATTCTACCTAGGGATATTTCCTTTTCAGATACTGGCAAATTTGTATTTATACTGCGCCTTTCTTTCTTTCTCAAAATTATCTCAAACTCGAACTATTTTCTTCCGCGACTGAGGGCTATCTCCACTCCTTTCCGATGGGACATCCAGTGGCTGGCACGATTTCTGCATAGGCTGATGATTCGCGTATACGGCTCCGCGTGGAATCTTGTTCAGCATAATCAGGAAAACGGCCCGCTGTCCGACATCATAGAACCCTGGCTCGTCCTTTCTCCGACCACTGGTCAAGAATCCTCGAGATGAAATCCGGAACAAAAAGCCAATTGCACTGATAACCTGATTTGGCTAGATGGATTACAGTCCCGTGGACTTCGATCCCTTAATCTGTATGAGTAGTCATGAATTAAGTGTTAGCGAGCACCTGGCTCACCCTATTTAGGGTTGTATGGAGGTACCAGAATCGATAAGCAAAGCAGCTTTCGGGCGCTTGTGTTTCCACCTATCGTGTTCGTCATAATTTGATGACTCTTGAATGAGTTGATTTGGATGAACAGCTGCTTTGGAGAAATAAGCAGTAGCACTGTTATGGAGGAAAGTTGGAATATCTAGAATATCGGCATCTCGATGTAAGAGAGTATTTCGGACAAACCACGGAGCGTTGAAGATCATACGGAGGCACTTGTTTTGTATAACTTGTAGCTTGTTGATGTTTGTGGGGGAAGTGTGCCCCCAGGCTGGTGATCCGTAAGTTAACGATGGTCTGATAATTGTTTTGTAGATCCGTAGTTTGTTATCAGTGCTGACTTGACTTCTTCTATTGAGGAGAGAATAGAGTTGTGCAATTGCAGAGTTTGCTTTTTTGCATGCATAAACTATGTGGGAGTTAAAGTTTAAACGGTTATCTAGTTGAATGCCCAGATATTTGGTGCTAGATCTCCATGGGATGGCTGTGTTAAAAAGTTTAACTTCTCCAACATGAGATGCTTGTCTTCTTGTGAAAAGAATGGCAGTGCTTTTATCGGCATTTACAGATATTCTCCATTTTTTGAACCAGTCTTCTAAATGTGTTGCTGCAGTTTGTAATCGCTGAGTAGCTATATTAGGCCTGAGAGATCTGCTGAGAATAGCCATATCATCCGCATAGCTAGCTATAGTGGTTAGTGATGTGCTAGGAACATCAGAAACAAAGATGTTAAAAAGCAGCGGTGAGAGCAGCGAGCCTTGAGGGACACCAGCAGTGATTTTTTTCAGTGAGGATCTAATTCCACGCAACTTAACCTGAATTTTACGGTCCTGTAGAAAGGAGTTAATAATTTTGGTAAGATAAAGAGGGATGTTGGCTGCAATTAATTTGTAGATGAGACCTTTGTGCCAGACTGTATCGAAAGCTTTTGCAACATCTAAAAAGATAGCTCCTGTGTGCTGTTTCCAGTTAAAGCCTGTAGTGATGAACTCAGTCAGTCTGTGAATTTGATGTGTAGTGCTATGTCCAGTACGGAAACCAAATTGTTCTTTCGGAATGATGTTATTTTTAATCACCTCCTCATTAAGTCGGTTGAGAATGACTCTTTCTGCTATTTTTCCTAGGCATGATAGAAGACTGATGGGTCTATAGCTCTGTGGCATCTGAGGCGCTTTACCAGGCTTGAGAATAAGGAAAATATCGGCTTGTTTCCATCTTGAGGGGAAATAATTAATTCTCAGAATTGCATTGATAATGGCTACTAAATGCATGACAGCTTTGTGTGGGAGGGCCTTGATTGTTTTGTTGGTAATTTCGTCTGGACCAGGGGCTTTTTTGTTTTTGAGCTTCTTGATGATTGAATAGACCTCTTTAGGTGAGGTGGGGCAGATATTTTCACAGCTACAAGGTCTCCGAAGCACAGAGCGTACCTTACGGTGTATTTTTTCTATGAAGACTAGATCCGCTTGTGCATAATTAGGACGGCACTGAAGTTGGAGGGATTGAACGAGTGCTTCTGCTTTTTCGTCATCTCTGTAAACAAGACCACTTTCTCCGTGAATGGGCTGGATGTTAGAGCGATCTGTACGGAGAGCTTTAGTCAACTTCCACAGAGAATTATCTTCGGTTTTGAGAGAACAGAGTTTTCTTTCCCATTGCTGGTTTCTGTGATCTTTTAGAGCGTAACGGACGAGGTTGGACGCTCTGTTTAGTTCTTGACGGTCTTGCGGAGATAGCGTGTTGTGATAGCGGCGTCTGAGCCTATTTTTGTTCCTTATCAGAGCAAGGATTTCTGCAGGAAGTAAGTTTACTTGAGCTGGGGTAGAAGTAGAGCAAGCTGCAGATAAGCCAGCCTGTATTTTGCATTCAAGATTGTTGACTGCCACGTCGATTTCTTCCCGGGTGGAAATAGTCGGTACTGAGTCTATGATAGTGTTCATTTTAGTCTTGAATTTTGCAAAGTTTGTGTGGGATTGGCTGGGAATGAGCTCTGGTTCCTCCCCTAGACTTAAGAGTACTGGATTGTGATCTGAGCTTAGCTCGTCAACCACTTGAAGTCGGAATTGATGAGAAATATTGTTAAAAATAGCAATATCCAAAACATCAGGTCTGCCGGTCGCTCCGTAATGTGTTGGCTCAATCGGGCCTGCAATAACGATATTTCTCTGCAAGGCAAAGTTGTAGAGGATCATTCCGTTGTTGTTACAGCTTTTGCTGTTCCATAAAGGGTGCTTGGAATTGAGGTCTCCAGCTACAATTGCTGCTTCATTTGTATCTAGTAGCTGAGAGAGATCAGAGGGGAGTAGAGGTTTGCCGGGGGGGTTGTATACAGAATACATCTTTAAGCTGCCTGCATTGTTGGTAAGAATTTCTATGCCTGTCACCTCGAGGTTAGATGTAGTAATCTTCTTAGTCTCATTATAGCGAATGTTTCTTCTGACAAAGATGGCAGTGCCACCACCTCTGGCATTTAGTCTGTCATTTCTAAGTAACGAGTAGTTTCTGAGTTTGGGATTATCGCAGGGACGTAGGTGCGTCTCGTTAATGAGGAGAATATCAATTTACAAATGATCTGTAAGCTCCTGTAATTCCAAAATTTTGCTGTTGAGACCGTTTGCATTCCAGAATATTATCTGCATAGAATTTGATGTTAAAGCCGGGTTAGTCATTAATCATGGAGAAGATGGCTTGAGTATTCCTAAGGAATTTGCTGGTGTCGGCCTGGCTTGGATTTGTTTTGCTAAAGGCCATTAGCATCTCCCCAAGTGAGGCAGCGAGTATTGCTGAGGAATTTTGACAGCTAGTTGCAGGGAGTACCTTAATGTTACTCGAGGAAACCACAGAAGCATATGATTTATCTGGTGTGACTTTTTGCACTTGGATTTCAGGCACAGATCTCACAATATTTTTCTGAGTGGGCTGGGTTAATTCCTGTCTAGGCTTTTGAAAGTTTGATGGGTGGAGAGAGCAACCCTTGTAGTTTGCAGGATGTGGGCCACTGCAGTTCGCACATTTAGCAGGTGTGGTCTTTGGCTTGACGCAAGTGTGCGAGGGATGTTTGCCACCGCACTTCACACACTTTTAGTCTGCTCTGCATAACATTTGTGCATGCCCAAATTTTTGGCAGCGATGGCATTGACCAGCCGATGCCTTTCTTCGTAGTGGCTCGGTCTTGATGACCAAGTTGCAGACTATTTTAAGATCATAAATTTCCCTCTGGTCTTTACTGATCTCTACTAAGACCAGAGGCATGGGGCGCTTGTCTGCGCGATACATTCGCGAAATCTTGACTGGCTCCAAGCCTTGTAATCTGAGGTCAGTAGCTATTTCTTCTGTTGTTATATTTTCTACTAATCCTCTGATCACTACCTTGAGGTTCTTTTCACTTTTAAGTTGGTAAGTATGGTACGGGATTTTATGATCGTCCATAAGTCTGGTGAGCTGGCGGTAGTCCGTTGTTCCTTCGGGCTGTATGCGTACTCCGTCATCTGTGTTTTTGGCTGACGAGAACTTTATGTTGCTTTTCTTCATCGTCTCTGCGAGTAACGACCATTTTTCCTTCGATCGCAGGACTACTGGCGGGATCCGCTCTTTGGACTGTGTTGGTATATTTGTCTCAGTGCTTGCACTAGATTGTGCTGATGTGTCCATTTCAGGTGCAGATTCAGGTTCTGCAGCAAGAGACCCTTTCTTTCTCTTCTTCCTGCTGACTTCTTGGTAATCCTTAGAATCTGTTTCTGCAGCGGAGGAATTGACGCTGTCATGTGTGAGGCTAGGAGAAATTTCGGAGGTTTGAGGGTCTTCTGTCTCGACCTCCATAATCTGATGAACTTCTATCTTTCCTGGCTATTTGGTGTGTAGGATGTTACCAATTTGCCGAAAGATAGCTAGAAGTTCTTTGAAGGAGAGATCTTCATATGGTGAATCCATAATCTAGACTTGATGTGGGGGAAGGACCTGCCTTGTCCCTTCAACACCGAGTGCTGCACAGGGCTGGGAACAGTAGAGGGTCTGGAAAATGTTTTTGAAGATAAAATAAAATAAAAGTCTTACCTGCTCTGATGATCGAGCACGCTGTTGACGCATCAAATAATCACTATTTAATTTCAGTGTTGAAATAACTCTGAATTAAACATTTAAAAACAATTAAAAACAAAACTTAACTTCACTGCTGTACTACTACAAGGAGCGCTGATAAACACGTCTGAACTCACTGAAAAACAACAACAACCACCTCCCTTTTCCGAATTCAAAGCCAATTGCAATATGGCGTGCATTGCCTTATATCCCATGTTCTAGCGCCCTCTTTTTGTTGTGTCCTTTTTTTCGCACGACCCTTTGTTTTAATGCCCTTAAGGTGATCCCTATTCTTCCTATTGCTGTTCGGTGCTGTCTTCGAGGAAAGCACCTACGTTCTCTTTCCGCTTGCGATATAGCCTCCGGCGTTACGACCGATACATACGTTTCAGACGCGACCTTTGCAATGTTACTCATGACCTATCTGTCGACTTACATTATTTGAGATAGCTTAATAGGACACAAATTTAACCTAATATTTCTATTACATGGAATCATTAATTTGTACACAATTCTCTAGTTAGTTTTCCGTTTTGGACTACAAATATTTCTAAGACAATTCACATACGCATTCTCTTATACAACAAACAAGGTCTTATTACTTTCTGCTGGTCTGCAGGTATTATTTTAAATTAGTTAGAATTTTCATATTAGACTCTGCATGAACAACTTCTTAGAAAATCCTCCATTCAGGACCTAACATTGAGATGTGGATGAATGTTCTCGGGTGGAACCTAGAGATTCGTAAGCAGTTTCGGAGTTAGATGACAGAGGTAGGGAGTGATCATCGTAGGTCGCTCACGAGTTTTTGGAACTTGGGAAATTTGAACAAACTAATTGTGTCTCTGTGAGAACCAACACTTCGAAACAGCTGTCATGCCAGTAAAATCTAATTTAAGCACTAATCAAAGACAAATATATCGACTTGTTTGGTAGAGTTTGTGTCTTTTAAGTAGTACCAGCAAAGCTAACTGCGATGTCGAAGATAATATTCTCATAAGTTGTTACAAATTTTCGGAATTTTTTTTTCTTTTGGCGATAAAATATGGTTCGATTCATATGTGTATGTGTAAAATATATATTGAACAGTAAGCAAATTGAACAGTACTCAGATAAATTTTTATATTTATTTTTTGATTATTTGAATTATCTAAAAGGCGGCATAAAGTAAGAATTTACTTCTCCATCTTTTCAGATGAACACAATCCATTATTAAAAATATTCTATTTCCAATTTCTTTCAGGATTAGTTCCTTGTATCAAAAAGAAACGCCCACAACCGCCACCACCTCCACCATGTGGAATGTTAAGACACACTTCACGATATGCTAGTTCACAATATGCACCATCACTAAATGGTTTTGCTCCTTCAACTCCTGAAGCTCATCAAGAAATTGTTAACAATGAATCAGGAAATACTGTGTGCTTGCTGCACAAGAGCCTCCAGCCACTAGTAGTGAGCAATCTACTCCTTCTGGATGCAATGAAGAGAACGCAGTTTCTTCACAACAAAAAACTTTCACTCTCGGCGTTCCCGGACCATCCACTTTTGTCGATATTAAATCCAAGAAAAGTGTGGTATTTGCAGACAAAGGTGTGGTTAATTTAGCTGGTCCTTCCACCTCTGAACAACAAGAAAGTACTCAAAAAATGGCTGATTACGAATCACAAAATACTATGCTTGCTGCTCAAGAACCTGCAGCCACTAGTAGTGACCCATCTGCTCCTTCTGGATGCGCAGAAGAGAAAACAGTTTCTTCAGAACAAAAAGCTTTCACTCTTGGCGTTCCCGGACCATCCACTTTTGTGGATACTAAATCCAAGAAAATAGTCGCATTTGCAGACAAAGGTGTTGTTAATTTCGCTGGTCCTTCCAACAAAAAAGTACTCAAGAAATGGCTGATTATGAATCAAAAAATTCTATGCTTGCTGCACAAGAACCTGCAGCCACTACTAGTGATCCATCTGCTTCAGGAGATAATGCCAGCATGCTTGATGCTTCAGGACCTTCAACTCCTGTTGATACCCAGCAACCAAAACGTGTATCCTTTGGAGAAGATCGAGTTAGGGAATTCCAGTAAGTATGATTCTATTCGATAAATATTTTACAAAAGTATATGAAAGAAGCCTTGTTAATGGTGAAGACGATTGTGGTAGCAATTTGTTCAGTTTTAATGTTGAAAAGTGTATGCATTCAGTGCGAAACCCACCGACCAAATAAACGTTTACTCTGTGCGTAACGAACAGAAAACCGTAGTAGAATGCCAGTTCTGGTATTAATATATCTAGAGATCTTTCCATGGAAATCTTACGGCCCTTCTGAGTTAAAACTAGCACAAAATGACTCAACTCACACATTAATTTACTTTAGGCGATTTATTATTGCTATTATTTATTTATGTATTTTAATTATCTATAATGGACTTAAAATGGAACTATGATGATAAGCCTTTTTTTTTTTTGCGGGTCGAAACAGTTTGCTTGGTTCATAATAATCATACGTCACCATTTACAATTATTATTTCTTTACTTCGTGCTTATCTGGAGTGGATTTCTCTGATATCCATCCGGAAAATTTTTTTTTTTTTCTCGTATGCCTAATAATCGAAAGAATCTCTTTTCACAACAGTATTTCTGAATATTGTCAAGCGAATAATTGCCTATGGCGTTTAAGATATCCCGTTTTGCTGGAAATTTCTGAACTCCCAATGTTCAGAATTAATAAGGTTTTTCTTCTTTCTTTCCAACCCTTCATTCATGTGGATACTGTCTTTGTTGATTCACACGTCGAAAGATTTCAATGGAAAAATGAAATTTTGATTGTAGAATTTCTCAGTAGTTCCATTTACTGTTATTAAAATTTTCTCCATTCTGTCATTCGTTACAGTCGGACAAAGAAAGAAATTAAGCTTAGTAACGAGCACTACAAGGAATTTAATGCCGTGTTTGAATACCGTCAGGATCTTATGGAGATGGGCGTCAACCTAAACGACAACATCGGCTACATTGAAGAGGAGAAATTCTCCATCCGGAAGTTTATAAAGTGCCTCTTTTAAAGTGATGCTAGAAATATTAGTAAGTATTTAGCAGTTTCAAAATGACGTAATTATGTAATTATTTAGGAAATTGTCGATTCTTTATTTATGAAATGAATTTATTCATGCTACGACTGACATGATTTCTCCCACGAACATAAAATGATTTAAGGTACCCGAAATATTTTTCCAATGATTTTGAATCCGTGATTATATTTTTCTAAAATATCAGTTGTGAAGCTGATATCCACTGATACTTCGAACCCCTTAGTCCTTTGCAGTTAAATTTCCCGCTTTAAATTTAGGGATGCAATTTGTCTATTTCATGTACGACACGCAATCACACACACGGACTTCCAAAGGATGGGGAGAATATTATTCTTAAAGTTTGAGTTTCTTATGTATTCGTCAGGGCAATAAGAGTGTGACTTTCTATTTTAGTGACTATCTCCACGCTAATTTGAAAAATGAATGTTTTTTGTGTGTGTTGTTCACATAAAAGGCAATTACACAGCTGCCTGTCATAAGGTGTAAACTATGAAATTATTTTGTTTACAAATCTGCAAATTTCTGGGTACGAAAATCACCCTTCCCGACTTGTTGTGTGGTTCTATGCTTATATTTGGAACTGTTGGACCCTGTTATCAAATATATTTCACGGAACCCACCTCTCGCTCTGAGAAGGCCGTAGGCTACGTTCGGACTGAACACCTTGAATCTTGGATAGTCTCACTCACTCTCTGGAATTTTACGATTTTTTTTACTTATACTTCGAAAACTGTTTGATCTAACCCCACCATAAAAATGAAGCCACCAGATTCCTTTCTCGATTTATTCTGTTTCATCTAACACAGCCAGATTTCATAGAACTCTTTGGTTAGGAAAAAGACCGTGGGCCAAATTTGGATTTTAAATTTTGATCGCCTTTACCGGTTTAGCGAATCTTCCATTTATAAAGGATGCTTGAATTTCCATTGGACTACGGAAAGTTTGGACCTGTTATTAGCCAATTGTTTTGGCTAATAACAGGTCCAAACTTTTTTTCATGTTATTTTCATGTAACAATTTTCATGTTATTAGCCAATTATTTTGGCTAATAACATGAAAATTATTTCCTCTTCAGGTATTTTTTTCTCTTTGTTTCTTTTTCTTTTTATTTTTTCAACTGATAAAGTATGTTAAGTATACTAAGTATACTGTAAGAAAGTGATGTTGTCTGTCTTTTACAATCTATTAAAAATGTACCTTCTGTTGATAGTTTTTAATAGAAGATCTTTAATTTACCCATGTTCTTAAGAAAATTAACTGAAACACAGCACAATACCTTGCCCACCCAAGATATTAGTTCTTGGGTGGGGAAAGAATTACAGAATTGTTGCCTGTTGGTTGGGAGAGGAGCCATCATTCTATTGGTCGTCACACTTCCATTAAAAATCGCAAAAAATAAAAAATAATAAATAAATAAATAAAAATAAATAAATAAATAAATAAAATGATTAGATATTCTTTTTTTTTTCATGCATTTTCCACATCACGTAAAAAAAAAAAAAAAAAAAAAAAATGTTTTTAATAATACCCAGGTCTCAGAACCTTGCTGTTTCGGAAGTTCCTCCAAAACAATAACGGCTTTTTCTGCATGAACAAATAACAACAACGGGATTTACATAGATATTACATTTCGTTTCCCTTAATCCAACTAGATAATTAATTATGTTTAATGGTTAACATCCCATTTTACAGTAGTTTTGACACAAGTGAATTAACAGAGGCGTCGACTGCTGCAAGTCATAATTGAAAGAAAAAGATTTAAAAAAATAAAATAAAGCTTTACTTTAAATCCCCCCCCCCCCCCCACCCCCCCCCCCCCCCACCCCCCCCCCCCCCCACCCCCCCCCCCCCCCACCCCCCCCCCCCCCCACCCCCCCCCCCCCCCACCCCCCCCCCCCCCCACCCCCCCCCCCCCCCACCCCCCCCCCCCCCCACCCCCCCCCCCCCCCACCCCCCCCCCCCCCCACCCCCCCCCCCCCCCACCCCCCCCCCCCCCCACCCCCCCCCCCCCCCACCCCCCCCCCCCCCCACCCCCCCCCCCCCCCACCCCCCCCCCCCCCCACCCCCCCCCCCCCCCACCCCCCCCCCCCCCCACCCCCCCCCCCCCCCACCCCCCCCCCCCCCCACCCCCCCCCCCCCCCACCCCCCCCCCCCCCCACCCCCCCCCCCCCCCACCCCCCCCCCCCCCCACCCCCCCCCCCCCCCACCCCCCCCCCCCCCCACCCCCCCCCCCCCCCACCCCCCCCCCCCCCCACCCCCCCCCCCCCCCACCCCCCCCCCCCCCCACCCCAGTGGTTTGTGATCTTCGCAACAGCCAATACGAGAGAAGTGAGCTGACGAAATTTTACTTTCCCTGCGCTAAAATGTATTAAAATAGATAAGCAGTTAGTAATTGTTCACGAAAA
Source organism: Typopeltis vanoorti (assembly GCF_054136105.1). Taxonomy (NCBI): domain Eukaryota; kingdom Metazoa; phylum Arthropoda; class Arachnida; order Uropygi; family Thelyphonidae; genus Typopeltis; species Typopeltis vanoorti. Next base: position 151,620,743 of record NC_143555.1, read on the forward strand.
GAACCTCATTATTAATTTCATGGTTTTTGTCGTGGCTGCGGTTGCTTTATTGAGTGACGACATGCTACCTGATCTTATGAATTTATTATTATTTTTATTTATTTCTAAATGCTGAATTTCATTTAATATTATTCATACGGACAATGAATTTAATGAAAGTTGCAATTTACGAAGTACACAAGTAAAACAAAGAAATGGAATTCCCTGAATATCTGTTGTGTGCATCCTACGAATATATTGCAAATTTTATTAAATATTGTGCGCATTTAAGGTTCATTTATCGCAAATGTATCCTTTAGACACTTTTTCCCTGCAATAGTTCGATTGAAATAAAAAATCTACAACTGTCACTAAAATCCACCAACTGCCAAAACGGCGTTTGTCAATAAGCACCTATAAAATTCCTAAATAGGTCGTCCTTTACTTTTTTTCCCCATTCCTATGCAAATTTGTGTGGCTATTTTGTCTTGGTGAATTTTACTGAAATTTACAGCAGTTGTTAAGATTTTAGGCTTTGCTATAAGATTCATTTGGCCTGAATAGTTTACATTTTTAAAAACATAATAATTTAAAGCTCCTAAACTGCACGAGAGTGTTTTGTTGTTCACTTCTTGTGGTGATAAATGCTATAAGCAGTCACAAATGCGATTCATGAAATGTTTTGTATCCACATGCCGAAGGCGAACTCCATTGCGCAGGCTTCCTGGAGTGAGGACGTGATACAGTTGCGTAGTTGTTCTTCTCACGCAGTACGAATACGACAACAAAAATGTGTTAAGATGAAGATTTGATTGAATATGCAAAACGTGCTCCTTGTTTAAAGACTACAACTCATTTTCTTATAAATTACTCCCTCCAACCTTCAGCCGCCGTATGTATCGAATGTTCGTAGCTAAGATTGAACAGAAAATACAATTTTTTTCTTATATTTTTATTCGGAGAACTGTTTACAAAATAATAATTCACAACTCCTTAACTACACTCGAGTGTTTCGCACATTGGAAAACAGAAGTTTTGGTCAAAACTCTTATGTCACTAATCCTATTTTTCCAGCTGAAAAACTGGACTCATTTGTGTGACGTAAATGGTTTCTGTAGTTTACACGCACTGCATTCCATGCTTCGCGTGTATTCGCACAGATTGAAAATCTGGAATCTCGACTTCACACATACGGAACAAATTAATTCTTACATGAAGTAGCAATTCGGGCTCAGGATCGCGACGTAGTTCCCTGACTACAGTGTAGATTATTCCCTCTATTCCACAACGAAGCCAACCTGTTCTTTCAATTCTAAAGATAGGGAAGCTATATATAATGACTTTAGGGATATTTCTTTATATTAAAAGTCTTCCATCAACTCAGTGAAGGTCTTATTGGGTGATTCTTCAGATAGATCAATTCATCACCCGAAAGATTAATTGCCATATGCATGGTGGCCTTGATGGGATTTCTCGATTAGATTCGTAGTCATTCTTCTTGACTGGGTGGGGTGGCAAGTTTCGAATTTTCCTCAAGGTTTGAGTTCCAGAGGTGATTCCTGTTTTCAATTGCCTTTTTTATGTTTTCTTATTCCAGCAGTATCTAGATTAGAGTATCCTCAATACGATTACAGATGTTTGTAATATTTTCACCCTCATCCAGTTGCACATACTTCAACTTCTGTTTTCATTTACGTTCATATTTTCTTCTCTCTTCTTTTACATCTTTTCGCTAATATTACATCTCTGTTGATTTGCATGTGCTGAAAAATATTTACTGTTTACTTCAAGTAATGCCGATTAGAAGATGGTCTCTATCACACTCAGCTCCTCTGAAGCAACGGATATTCAGAATTTAATTTCCATATCGTTTAATGATTATGATATACCCAGGGAGGGTAATGGATGGCAATGCGGTTGCCAATGAAGTTTTAACTGAGACGCTGCTATTGCTGTTACCCTCCTGCCATGATCAGAGCTTTATATAGTTCAATAACACCCTATCCATACATTTCCTTTACAGATATCGGGGAATATGAAAAGAATTCTTGTTTTGATTGAACGTATGATCATTAGGAGATTTCCACGTCTGCTTGCGTGTATTCTTCCTCATAAACAGAGTAGTGCGGCGTATTATGAAATTTCTGGATGTGACCAAATAAATAATCTTTCTCTGTTATTGTTACTGGGGCCGAGTTATGCGATGCCGAGCAAGTTACGTATGTCGGAATTTGGTTTTTGGACAAGCCTGGTCACGCCAAGTCTCCATCTCAGCATTCTCATTTGATTTGCTCATGTTTCTTTGTTGTTGGCCAGGATTCTGCTCCGTAGATGGCTGCTAGCCTTATGACTGTTCTACATATCTTTAAGTTTAGGTAAGTGGAATCTTCTTATCACAAAGAACTATTTTATTCATCAATGATTTCTTGAAATGTTCCAAGGCTGTACTAAACTTTTGGCATTCATAAACCTATTCGTAAATAATTATTCCAAATATCATGTGGCTATCCATTCAAGTGAGACCAGTGAAGATCACTTCGAACCTATTTCTTGACTAGACGAAAAATGTTTGTCGGTCCCTTAATCAACCTTCAACTTGGAGGACAAGAGTGACTCTTTTCCTGAACGCTTGTTTATGCCCTGTCATTCTCAGAATTCTTATTTCCAAAGGTATGAAGTTTCTGACAAGCTTCTGGTAGTTCATTAATCAATTCACCAACTAATGTTGCAAGGCTTGTGTGGCTATCCATTTAAGTCCGTCCAGTATAGTCGATCGCAGCATTCATATCTCCATGATATGGAGCTTCGCACGCTTCTGACCGTCCGTGAATCTATTAGTTAGCTATTGTTCCAAGGCTTCTGTGGCTATCCATTTAAGTCTGTCCAGTATAGACGATCGCAGCATTCATATCTCCTTGATATGGAGTTTCACTCGCTTCTGGAAGTCCATGAATCTATTAGTTAGCTATTGTTCCAAGGCTTCTGTGGCTATCCATTTAAGTCCGTCCAGTATAGACGATCTCAGCATTCATATCTCCATGCTATGGAGTTTCACCCGCTTCTGGAAGTCCATGAATCTATTAGTTACTTATTGTTCCAAGACTTCTGTGGCTATCCATTTAAGTCCGTCCAGTATAGATGATCGCAGCATTCATATTTCCACGAAAAGGATCTTCTGACAAGCATCTGGTAGTCCATTAATCTATTCATAAAGTAATGTTCCAAGGCTTGTGTGTCTATCTCTTAACTCCAGTCCAGTGAACACGATCTGAGCGTTATTATTTCCACAGTAAGGAGCTTCTGGCAGTCCATTAATCTATTCTTGGAGTATTTCTTGAAGGGTTGTGTTGCTATTCATTTAAGTCCGTCCATTGAATATTACTTGGCACATGATTTGTGAGTTGGTGATTTTTTTCCTTAGAAATGGTGTATTAGTGTGAACCCCAATAAGGGTCCTTTCTGGCATGCAAGTCATACTGGTAGCAAGGCTACCGCCGGTATAGTTCATAACAAGGTTGGAATGAGCATGATTGCATACAATAAATTAGCAGCAGTAGTAGAATGAAATAAAAATAATTAAACAACGAAATAAAAATAAGAAACTAAATAAGGAAATGAAATCCATAAACGTAGCAGTCACATAATCTTGAAGAATTTTGTTTTTAAAATAATCAAAGCTAAATAATATTATAATAGAAAAAACCACCACAATGAAATGGAAATAACAATGCAATAAATGAAAAATAATAAAAGAATAAAATAGGAAATATTAACTAAATAATCAAATAAATGAAAAATAATAAAAGAATAAAATACGAAATATTAACTGAATAATCAAATAAATGAAAAATAATAAAAGAATAAAATACGAAATATTAACTAAATAATCAAACTAAATGGACTAAACAAACTAAATGCATAACTGTGGCCCTCACATAATCTACAAGAATTTAGACTTTTTAAACAAAACAAAGTTAAAATTATATGGGAAAATTACAAATGGAATAAATAACAACAGCACACCTGATCCTCTTCTCGAATTTAGAGTTGGCTTGCCCTGCAAGTAAAATAAAATAAATATTAGTAGAATTCTCGTGGCTGATTGACGCAATTCCTGCATTCATTGAACACAGAGATTGTTGATGCATCTAAAATCGTGTAAAACTAATTCTCGTCGACAGTATTTCGTTATTAATACAGCAGTTGCAAGAAACATTGCGTACATTAGTACACACACACACACACACACACACACACACACACACACACACTGAATGGGAAAGGAAAAACAAAAGTTTATTCTTATGGATTGAATAAGAGTTCGGTGAACAAGGAAGTAAAAGGAAAAGATTTTTCTCCTGGCGAGTGCTAAAATATCTTATTATTAGAGAGTGAGAGAGAGAGAGAGAATATGATGAGTGCAACTTCAGTGAATGAGTTCAAGGAGAGGGAGGAGCATGAAGTGAGTGTCACTGATTATTCCCGAAAGTGGTTTAAGTGTAAATATGAAGTAAATAATAGGTGGTGTTATTTATCGAGGGGACTTCCCGCGAGTTCCCCATGGAAATTCCATCATCATAATAATAATGATAATATAATTAAATTGATCATTTTTCATTAGTGTTTATTTATTATTTAAAATACAGCTTTATTTTTTTTTTAAATATTTTTCTTTGAATTATGACTTGCAACAGTCGACACCTCTATTAATTCGCTTGTGTCAAAACTACTGTAAACTGGGATGTTAATCATTAAACCTAATTATCTAGTTGGATTAAGGGAAATGAAATGTAATATTTATGTAAATCCCGTTGTTGTTATTATTAATATTATTTGTTCGTGCAGAAAAAGCCGTTATTGTTTTGGAGGACCTTCCGAAACAGCAAGGCTGTGAGACCTGAGTATTATTAAAACCTTTTTTAATTTTATTTATTTAATTAATTAATTATTTAGTTATTTTTTACGTGATGTGGAAAATGCATGAAAAAACACCTAATCGTTTATTTTATTTATTTATTTATTATTTATTTTTTTTGCGATTTTTTATGTAAGTGTGACGACCAATAGGATGATGGCTCCTCTCCCAACCAACAGGCTAGAATTCTGTAATTCTTTGCCCACCCAAGATACTAAAATCTTGGGTGGGCAAGATATTGTGCTGTGTTTCAGTTAATTTTCTTAAGAACATGTGTAAATTAAAGATCTTATATTAAATATGATCAATAGAAGGTACATTTTTAATAGATTGTACAAACAGACAACATTACTTTCTTACAGTAAGTATACTTAGCATACTTTATCCGTTGAAAAAATAAAAAGAACAAAAAACAAAGAGAAAAAAATTCCTAAAGATGAAATGATTTTGATGTTATTAGCCAAAAACTATTCATGAAATAGTTTTTGCCTAATAACAGGTGAATAAATAATTCACCTGTTATTTTTAAATTTGCAAATTTGTAAACAAAATAGTTTTATATGCAGATTGCGACAAGGTAATATTTTACACCTGATAACAGACAGCTGTGCATTGCCTTTAGGTGAACCACATACACAAAAAACATTCATTTTTCAAATTAGCGTGGAAAAAGTCACTCTTTTATTGACCGGACGAATAAGAAACTCAAAGTTTAAGAATATTATTTTCCCCATCTTTTTGGCAGTCCATGTTTGTTTGTGTGTTGTACATGAAATCGACAAATTGCATCCCAAAATTTAAAGCGGAAAATTTAACTGCAAAGAACTGAGTGGTTCAGAGTATCAGTGGATATCGGCTTCACGACCACTGATATTTTAGAAAAATATAATTACGGATTCAAAATCATTGGAAAATACATTTCGTGTACATTAAATCATTTTGTGTTCGTGGGAGAAATAATGTCAGTCGTAGCATGAATAAATTCATCTCATAAAAAAAGAATTAATAATTTCCTATATAATTACATAATTATGAGAGAATGGAGAAAATTTTAATAACAGTAAATGGAAATATTGAGAACTTCTACAATCAAACTTTCATTTTTCCATTGAAATCTTTCCCCATGTGAATCAACAAACAATCAACAACATAGTAGCCACCTGAATTAAGGGATGCAAAGAAAGAAGAAAAAAAAATTATTCATTCTCTGCATCGGGAGTTCAGAAATCGGGAGTTCAGGAATAGATAAATAGAAGACTGTTTTCCCAAAACAATACAGTCACCTTTTATTCTTTGGCCGTTCATACAAATGCCTCTCCTAAAATAATTCTTACTGAAAAGTCAAACATCTTGTTCGGTTCATATCATTTTGATGTTAATGGAAATTATAATTACAAAGAATATTTTAAAATCATCTAAATTTTAATAAATAATTAAATCGATTGACGATTCGTGAAATTATAGCACATAAATTTAACTCACGAAACATATAGTATTTATATGTTTCGTGAAAACATATAAATATTTTATTATTATTTTATTATTAAAAAATATATTTATTTTATTATTATATAATGCATATTTTATAATATATCATATATTTTTATAATATAATAATAAATATAATAAAAATAAATAAATTGATAATAAACATAAATCAATCAGAACTATGGAAAATATCATCCTCTATTCTCAAAGAGGAAAAATAACTGGAAGCACAAAATTCAGGTCAACATGAACAATGTTTCACTTAAACCAACCAAATTTGGTTGTGCTGTATATTTTCTCTCTCTCTCTTCCACTTTGAGAGTAGCGCATGATATTTTCCAGAGTGTAGATTCTTTTTATGTATTTGTGTCGATAATTTTAAGAAACACTTTACTTGATTCGGCAGCGTGTCAAATGTTAACATTTGACACCATGAGACCTCGTAAGTAACACTCGGTTTGTACCTTGACTATGTATTAAATTGCTCTGAGCAGTGCCCACTGAGAATGGAAATACTGGATAAGAAGCCTTACGAGCCTCGTGGCTGATCGTATCCGCTATGTAAGAGGATGATTTGCAAGGAAGGAGCTCACATTAAGGTAAGACAGAACTGTGGTTTTTACATACAAAACACTTCTTTTAAAACACTAATATACTACCCAGCTACGACAGTGTGATAAAACATTTTTTTCATTAAATTCCTTAAATTGCCTGATAAGGATATTCGCTGAGTCGGTGAGCAAACTGCTTGTTGTATTCCCATTTATCCTTCCAGAGAGGTTTTACTGTTCTAAGGATGGTTTGTGAGCTTTATTCTCGCTATTTCGGGTTGTAAGTGAAGGTGCGACCTACTGATGCTGTGTTATGATACGAATAAAGTTGCGTCATAAAAATAAAATTAAGTCTATACTTGTAAGAAAGCAATTTTTGAAAATAAATCAAAGTTTCCAACAAAATGTAACGAAATGAAATAGAAATTCGTTTATTTAATAAAGTTTATAAAAAAAAATTATGTAGGTCCAGTCGTAGCGGAAAAAACTATTGGAATTAGTACAGGCATTGAAGATCCATCGAAATTGATAAAATATAGTATAAAATAGTTATCTAGTTATAGTAGTTCATTTTGTAAGTTCAATTTTTATATAACTCCCACCCACAAAACCTTGTAAACCTGTTGTATTTTAATACTTCGTTGGACTAAGGATTTTTCTTTCCGTCTTATTTTGTATTTTTATTCAATTTTTACCTCATCCAGAATTGTAGCCCACGCATGGAACTTTTTCCACGCTAACAGCGGGATTCGAAGCATGTTGATATATACACTGAATGGCCACTGTATTAGGAAAACGTTGTCTATTTCCTAAATTGGTAGGTGTTGCTAATAAAATAGTCACTGAGTTTGGAAACTCACGGAAAAGAGTGTTGATTTTTCAATGAGCACAATTTAGTAATGTTTAGCGAACAGCCTTGAAAGGGAATTGCTGAAATGTGATAATAGCGTATGATGAATGAGACATTACAAATAAACGAATAGATGGCGATCCTTCAGACCACGTGATAAATCAATTAGAATTCATAAAAGGTTTCCCCTCTTGCGTGATTTTTTTTTTTTTTATCTGCTGAGAAAACTGCTGAAGGGAATTCATGTATATATTAGTAGTAGTAGAAACTTTTCACAAATTAGAGACAAATATTCACATTTTACACATAAAACCAGAAGAATTACTGTTCGACTTTTTTAAATGAAAGCGAAATTTATTAATAAGAAACGAGGAATGTTCGCGGAGAAGCAAATTTATTTGGAATATTTTCACATGTTCAGCTTTAAATTGTGTTAAAGGTTGGCTGCGGTTTTGATTTTATATTTGATGTCTTTGTTTAAAATTTGCAAATGAATATAACGCGCATTCTGTTCGCCTTTGTGAGTTATGACCACCCGCTTCATCTTATGTACGAAAAGGAACAACAACGCGGTTGTCTTTACACGATAACATTATATTAAATAGGACAAAATAAAACTATTTTTATGTTTTCTCATATCCAGAGTTTCATTACAGTGATACACCCCTGTTTTTCAGGAAAGACAAACCAGAAGAAAAAGAAATCGAGCAATGGTGCTCTTGGAACTTGTGGTGGTCAGTTTGGTACCAGATCTGGTTCAATCCTACAATCTCGGTAAGTATCCTGTCCATGACGTGATTTCGAGCCCTTAAACACTTCATTTTATGCCAAACGAATACTCTAATATTTGACATTGTGTCTTTTCGCAGAAAAATGTCTCAACATCATCTACCTCGGAAAACATAGCATTTTTTTACTTTATTGGTTTTGTTGTTTGGATCGATTCTTTTGTTTTGCAGGACGAAAAATCCGAGTTTAGCGTTTGAAACAGCTTATAAAAATCCCACTATTGAATGGTGATAATCAACCTGAGCACTTGTAATCGAAAGGAACACATCCCTCGATGTTCTCTCTAAGAAGAGTGTATTTACCACAGGAATTTCTTGTAGAGCGTAGAAATCTCGAGAGAGAGAGAGAGATACAGATCATCATTATTTTGTTATCGCAACAGAAAGATTAGAGTCACCAGTAGAATACGATATCTAATGACATCGGATACGTCAAAGTTTTGCTACCACATTAATAAATTCACTTTAATCCTTTATCCAAGTGTGAGCAAACAAAGTTTGCACCTGAAAATATCTTCAGGACTGGGGTAAGGTTAGCTTGGTCCAGCTTTGCTACTAGTTTCCCGGTGTTGTACTACCTTACCCCAGTCCTGAAGATACTTTCAGGCGCAAACTTTGTTTGCTCACACTTGGATAAAGGATTAAACTAAATTTATCATAGTCTAACCAAGTGAAAAATAAACTTTCAACATTTTGCTATCATAAAGGCAGCTCCTTTTCGTTTGCACTTCATCAGTTTGTTTCAGACAATCTACTGTAGCATTCTTTGCCAGTTTTTATGGAAATTTCTTAAAACAATCAAATAGTACGGAATTATCATTGTAAAATTATCTATATTTTTCCTGAAGTCCAGAAGATAAAAATTAGAATTACTTTAGTAATTCTAATTTACTCACGTCGACTATATAATTATTTGATGCATTTGAACCAAAATCTAATCTTTATTTAAATATTTTCAAGCACACCTAGGAGAGGATTAACAATTCTGTTTAAAGATTTTCACAAGGGGCCCCACTCGCAGGGGATTTTAGCCAACAGCTTTCGTTGGTAAAAGTTTTATTTACTTGGACACCAAAATTAGCATTTACAATTAGTATAATTACATTTACATTAACGTAGCCAGTAAAACAACTTATCAATGAATCCATTGTTTGCTATTAGAAATATTTATTGTCAAAAACAATTGTCCCATTGGGTATGTCTTAATTGCAGAATCACAAGAGGATGTATTTTGTGTCATTTCAGGGTGCGGACTTCGACAGAAGAAGCTCGAATATCTGATTGGAAGAAGATCATCTCGTTCAGATGGTGAATGTCACACTGCTATTTCGTTTCGCTGCTGTGAGATGAAGTCATAGTCAAATGGTTTATACCTTTTTTTGCTCTAGAATAGATAATGTACTTTCAGAATAGCTCCACGACTGAAAGCCTCAACACCCCAATTCCCATTTCAGTTGCCTTCATCTCCCTAGAACGAAATCATCGTTTTCATACTAGAGAATCTGGATTCAGTCACCACCACATCTCTACGGACAACTCTCCAGTTTCTCTCTCAAAATAAATATCCTAAATATAAATCTAAACTAATAAACAAAACAAATAAGTAAATAAATATTTTTTTTTGGGGATATTTGCATTTCCGGATAAACAGTTGTGAAATAGCATTTCTTTTAAATTGTGTATTAGGACTTTTATTAATATTAAGATTAAAATGATTAATCTGGGAACTATTCAAATCAAACTAATCTTGGAACAAGAAATCTCGGTCCCAGATCGGATTAGTTATGTCCATAAGTGTTTTCACGTGGTAGGCCGACAATGGCGTAAGAGGTAAGATACGTAGTGTTCATTGGTTAAATACAAAATAATTCTAATAGAAAGGGGGATAGTAAATTACTTTATGTTTTTAATAGCCGGATACAAAACTCGGATCGAAATCCATAGAGTTTCTTGCCGAAAAAAACTATCGTCAGGCCCAAGTATAAATGATCACTTGGATAGTACAACACCAGGGCAACTCCATGCAAAGGTGGAGCAAGCTCCCTCTATAACTTTAATATTCTTTCATAATGTAAAACCCAGCTCTTAAGAGATGTATATATATTGTTTTACATTATGAGAAGAAGTCACTACCCAGACCAGTTTCAACCTTTTTTGAGGTCTCATCAGTGAGTAGGCAGTGACCTCTTCTCATAATGTAAAACAATATATATACATCTCTTAGGAGCTGGGTTTTACATTATGAAAGAATATTAAAGTTAGTGTGGGAGCTTGCTCCACCTTTGCATGGAGTTGCAGTGGTGTTGTACTATCCAAGTGATCATTTATACTTGGGCCTGACGATAGTTTTTTTCGGCATGACTCTATGGATTTCGATTGATTTCGATCCGAGTTTCGTACCCGGTTATTAAAAAGGGATTTACCATCCCCCTTTCTATTAACATGTTCGCCGGTAAAATAGCCTTTCTGCTTATTAAATTAGTAACAAAATAATTCTGTTCCAAAAAATAAATAAAATAATATATATATATATATAAACATTTTTCTTCCATTAATTATACAAACTGTGTTTAATAGAATTTAAAGCATGCAACATGTTATACGCTGTTTCTTATTTAATTTTTTAATTTATATTTTTTACAGTTTTTTCGATTAAATCACGATTTATTAAAACTTGGCAGCAAGAAATAGAATATTTCACTTTTTTATTTACAAAATAAAAAAAAAATATCTACGTGCATATACCTCGTTTTACATTGAGACCCTTTTTCTTTCCTCCCAACCCTTCCTTTCGGAAGTTACGCTTAGACCTCCGTATCGCTCTGTGAAGTTTGGCAATAAAAAAAATGCACCTTTTTTTTTAATGGATTCGATATAATTATATAATCAATAATATAATTAAAATATTCAAATATAAATCAAATCTCCGATATATTATAATAATTCAACATTCAAATACAATTTAAAATACTCCAAATTAGTCTCATTTTTCTATCCGGCGAATTAGATTTGCTTTAATAGTATTATTTGAAAAGAATTTCTGAAAGTTTGGTTTGATTTATCAAATAATTATGAAATGGAGAGAAAGGAAAAATAGACTGCTTTAATCGGACGCTTTCTTATATAGCATATAAAATATATAGCATGCATTTGTCTCTTTCTTTCTCTCTTTCCACAGATATCCATGGCATTCGTTTCATCTGTGGTGGACATGACGCAGAACCCAACAGCTGGCCGTGGATGGTAAGTGCTCAAAGATTCTGATTTATCACCGATTTTTTTAAAAGAACAACAAGTCAACCATTACAAATCACGATTGCCATCAAGTGAGCCAAGAAAAAGTATATTTTCTGTCATCTAGCGAGAAAGTGCTAGTAAAAAAAAAACATAAAAAAAACATTCAATAAGATATCGACGATCCAAAATTAATAACGGAAAAATGCTCACGTACAAAGATTATTTAATAGTATAATTTTCGCTTGTGTGTCACGGGCATCTTCAGTACATTTAGACTATTAAATAATCTTTGTACGTGAGTTTTTTCCGTTATTAATTTTGGATCGATATGTCTACTCACGGTATACCTCTTTTAAAAATTATTAAGTAAGATAACCAGATTCGGTACTTTCCATGATTTCATATATATTGTGTGTGTGTGTGTGTGTGTGTGTGTGTGTGTGTGTGTGTGTGTGTGTGTGTGTGTGTGTGTGTGTGTGTGTGTGTGTGTGTGTGTGTGTGTGTGTGTGTGTAACAAGAGAATTGTCTTCCCAAAGCATTAACAGGACTCAGTAATAATAAACAGCTTAAAATGAGGCTTGTCGTTAAACTGTGTTAAAAGATTTAATAATAATAAAAATAATATCTAAAGACTTTAGTTCGAACTCTCAAAACAAAAATTCCTTTGCAATATTTATTATTATCAGAATCGAACCCGTATTCCTTAGTGGCCTAATTACAGTGAAAGTAATTTTGCTTTCCCGCATTTCGGCATCGAAACCTGACCTAAGCAAACTACATTCGAATGATAAATGATTACTTGAATCCTAAGTTTCGTGAAATTTCATGGAGTCAATGAGGAACTGTTAACATCGATTTGAATAGTTTCTAAAAAGGCATCTTGTAATTAATTTAGATTTCTGTAATTATTTCAGATTCTTCCTCCACATATTCTCGTACGTTAATTAACTCAGCTAGTTTGCTTGAGAACAGCCTCGCCTCTTTCAATGGTCCGTTCAAGTACGAAACTTTCGACTCGATGTGACATTCCCTCTCCCTATCCAAAGTACGATTGCGTAGTATGATCATGTTCAGGTTTCTTTGTGGGCAATCCGCAGCAGCAACCTTTGTTATACAGATTTATAAAATATGATGACGGTTTAGAAATATTTTGAATTCGACGATGTTTGGATGTAATGCAATGTTTGATGTGCCGTACATTCAATAGGTCATTTTTGTTTATTATAAATGATTATAGGTTATAGGTCATTATGGATTATTTTTCTCTGTATTACAGGTAGCTATATTCTTCAAAGACACAACCGAAAGCAGCTATTTTGAATGCGGTGGATCTCTGATTAGCAGCCGACATGTTCTCACTGCTGCCCACTGCATCAACGAAACACTTCCACTGTAAGAAATGATTTTCTGGACTTTCAAAACTAATCTTGCTGCGATTAATTTACTATGCCAGATTTTTATCCTTCTTTTGCTTCTTGCAGAAATCTTCCTGATGACTCAGCTGCCTGTCATTATGTTGTTTATCTGGGATCAAACCAAGCCGAAGGTGGAGCCAAGTACAACGTGCAGAGAGTGGTGATTCACGAAAACTTCCTTCCTGGCGACGATGACTATGACATCGCTTTGCTGGAACTTTCGGAGGAAGCCATTTTCAATAACAAGATATTTCCTGTCTGCCTTCCTCTGTCATCCATGACTGGCTCTGCGTACGAGGGGAGGAAAGCCGTACTTACTGGATGGGGAAACACCAAACTCGGTAAGCTCCCATGAGAACAAGACATGGCTGTTTTGTCTGAGTCCCCTCTTATCAGCACTAATCTAATCGGATTTTCTTCACCCACCCCCAGATGAAAAACCGTCCGGAAGACTTCAAGAGGTAGAACTCACCACGCTATCAAACTCGCAGTGCTATGATTCCTATCCTCACTTCGCTAGTGATATTCTGTGTACTGGAGGAAGCGGTGAAGGACTCGCTTGCCTTGTAAGAAACCAAAATGTTACCAAAGTTCAGTAAACCGAACTGTGATGTTGGAATAAATTAAACATTTAGGAACTTAGAAAGTTTGTAAGGCGTTTTTTTAAACTGTTCTATAGGGATTATTTTTTGTTTTAATTATTTTTAAAATTAGCATATGCGGTTAAATTTTAGATTTTATTTTATATTAAACTTGCATTTAATAATTTTTTCTTCATTAATATTAACAAAATCTATAGTTGTACAGATGAGTAAAAGAAATCTTAAATAATTATATAAATATCTTTTGTCAGAATTTAAAGTTTTAGGCAATCTCTCAAAGTGTTTCTCTGAAACATGCGGATATTTTTCATTTCAGGGAGATTCTGGAAGTCCTTTAGTGATTGAGGAAAACAACCTTTGGTATGTGCTTGGCGTCGTTTCCTTTGGCAAAGAATGTAATTCAACTTATCCTATTGCGTACACTCGGATTACGTCTTATTTGGATTGGATACACGCCAGTACTCTACAAGTAAACGATGATTTTGCTTCTCGTCGACAATTAATCATTTAAGTTGATCAAAAAAAAATTGTGGTGTTTTCAATTACATTCTCCTTTGGCTATTTCCTTGGTGTTTAAATAGATTTCATCAAAATATTATTAATTTAAATTTAATTTTGTTCATTTTATTTCATGCCTGCACAAATTCGTCTAACAAAAACTGGGAAAAAATTAAAAAAGTTTAATCAAATTAAGATTTCAAATATTCCTAATAATTTGAGTCATATTGTAAACATTTCGAATTAAAATAAGCCCATTATTAAGACTCTTTCCCCATTTATTTCTTTATTTCCTTTCTCCATTTATTCTACAGCCTGACTAATTTAAACCCTATCAAAAACAAGCAATAAATAAATACAATAAAATACTGCATATAAAGAAATACGTTTATTCCAACCTTCTCACAACCAAATGACTTGCTTCCATAATCTCCGCAGTATAAGAAGCAACAAAGAGTACAGAATATCACAATAGCGTTTGGTTTTTTTTTTTCCTTTTGTTTTTTTGTTTTTCTGCAAACTACGAAAAGGGTTTAGTTTCAATTAGGAGAAGCATCCCTATATCATAAATCAGCACCACTTGAGTCACAGTTAACAGAAATATCCTGAAAATCACATTTCCCTACCAACCACCATATTTGAACATGTCCCTGTGATTCTCTAGTTTGAAGTGTGTATTTAAAAGGATCTAAGCTTAATTTCTATACGCATATAGAAATTCTGTTAAGAGCTACTCTTTATTTCCTTCGAAAGGGAACATACATATTCAATTTCCTCAAAAGAGCATGGAATGTTAACATTAATCTTCTCCAGTCTTAATGTAAACGTAGCGCAATAAAGATGAATGTCACATAAATCTCTCTCTCTCTTTCTCTCTAAAATGGACCTTCTCTTGATTTCCTTATGCTGTCACGTACAGATTCTTCAAGTAGGCATCTGATTGCAAAGCCCATCCACTTAACAGTAGGACTAAGTGGACATGATGCGAATGAGTTACTTTATTGATTTAAAGTTACTGGAATGCTAACAGGAAATTGTTGAAGAATGATGATGCTGTCGTTGTTTAGAATAATAATTACTTCCGGTGTAACAAAGGGATATGCGAAGCTACTTTATTAAAGCCGTTAATTGCGTTCGCTCTTATGACTTCTTTCATTGTATTGGAAGGGAATTGTTTTCAGTATGCATTACTAGATAGCAGCACAGTCTAATATGATGACGATAATTGTAGTGAACGAGCATGCGCAGCCTCTTTTCCTGTGGGCAAAAGGACACCACGAATCACATCCATAAAGAGATTTATCCTGTTTATGCGAAGTGTTTGTCTGCAGCGGCTCAAACATGGTCAAAATTTTTCACGAGGACTTTCAACACTTTACAATGAAGACCGAGCTGGTCCCCTTGTTGAGATTGCAGCAGAAGGCATTGTAAAAGTGGTGAACTCAAGATTCTAGGTGACTGGACGATAACGATAGACACATAGCTTTTGCCACTGGTTGTTCTTGTGGTCTACCGTAGAGCATAATGCATGATCGTGTAAATTTTCTGAAAGTATGCGAACGTGGATGCTCAGAGAACTGAAACCCTGAGTACAAATTGAACCGAATTGATCGCCTTGTAACATGTCTTTCGCTAGGCAGATGAAGGAGAATTTTTGCAGGGAATGAATCATTGGTTCTCCACTACCAATCGAAGCGTACTTCAGTACACTGAAAACATCCCACTTCAATGGTAGTGAGAAGCTGACAGTTATGCGATCAACAGGAAAGCTAATATTTAGAACCTCTTTGGATTACCATGGAGCACTGCTGTGTAATTTTCAGAATGGTGGTGAAAACGTGGATGCCACAAGATTTCGCGTGCAAACTATCGAAAACGTCCAGGCCTATTGTCAACAGGAGTATTGCTAATGCATGATGATGCAAGACCTCATTCAGGCACCGTGGAGTGAAACTGCGAACTTCAGTGAACCATCACTTTATAGCCCAGACCTCTATAAAGTGGTGGTTCACCGAAGTTTCATGGAAACCTTCGTGGCAAACGTTTTCTGATGATCAGCAGGTTGAAAACGAGGTGTGGAGTTTGCTGAGACAGCAGACAAAGAAGGCTACAATGCTGCTTTTGAGACGGTGATGAAGAGATGTGACAAGTGTATAAATGTTGAAGGGAATTATTTTGAAAAATAAATTATAACCATTCATAATTAGCAAATTCCTCGTGTAAAGCAATGTAGTATTTAATCTTTGTAGTAATACCTTTTTTGTGCGTTAGTTCAAAATTGGACCTGATCAGTAATTCAGTCGATTTTGACAAACCATTTGGTGGAAAGACTTTGTTCGATTGATTGAACGACTTTTCAACTGAAAGTTGAAAAGTCGTCAGGTTTTTGCAACCAGGAAAACGCATGCGTTTTATACACAAAAATATATATTTCGGGATAAGGCCTGTCAACCACATTCGGACTTAAAAATTATGGTCCTTGCGAGTATCTAAATACCGCAGATTATTACTGTTATTTCTTATTATGATTATTACAGATGTGATTATGATTTAAAAAATAATATGCACCACTTATTAATGTACTAGAACAGCGTCTCCAAAACTTCTGCGATTGCTCTTTCGTGTTCCATAATTAAGATCAGTTCACGGCTGTTTATTCACATTTCATAAATCTCGATATGTCAATATTGTAAAGTTGTTTTTCTCTTATGAAATTCGAGAGACCGAATTTGCAATCTTGCCATTAAATGTGCGCTTGGTGTAGTTCGTGGTTAAATTTAATGATAAATTAAAAGCAAGCAGGCCGGTATATTTTAAACGGTCGTATGTGTGTATAAATTCTCCTACCTCTTCCCAAGATTTGAGCAAGCGGCTCTAATACCAAAATACTCAATTCCTCCTCCTTAACCCATTTTTGTATAATGCAACCGTTTACAAAACACACACTTTTGAAACTTCCAAACACCTTCGGCGTCAATATTTTAATTTTGTAAGAACGTTGGATTAAACATTCACTCTAACTTTCGCAAATTCTTGCGGAAACCAGAATCTTTTTTTGTAAATTAAAAAAAAAAAATTGTGGGGAGGGGGTAGATAGACTGAGTGTTTGACTCTTTATCCCGTCATCTGAATGAAGAAAATCTGTGTGCATGGGTTGATATTGAGCTAAATGCTCTGGTCATGACTGGGTTACGGCAATAGCCTAGCCTCAGTTCAAACTTCATTGGCTACAGCATTGCCATCCGTTATTTTTTTTAATCCGTTATACCTTGGGATTTTTTTTTGGGGGGGGACGTAGATGGACTGAGTCCTTGACTATTTATCCCGTCATCTGATTGAGAAAATCTATTAAGGGGGTATTATTATTGAGCTATATAAGCTCTGATCATTGCAGGAGGGTAACAGCAATAGTCGAGCCTCAGTTCAAACTTCATTGGCTACAGCATTGCCATCCATTACTCCCCTGGGTACCCATTTTAGTCGCCTCGTTCGACATGCATGAGCTATAGTACGGTTATTCTTATCCCGGCCATCACACAGGAATCCATTACCCTCCTTATCCTTATAAGACCTGGATTAAAGGGGCGAAGCAAGAATGCTTTTCATCTTCTCCGTTATCTGTAGAGGATAGTGTAGGGATGAGGTGTTATTGAGCTATTAAAGCTCTGATCAATGCAGGAGGGTAACAGCAATAGCCAAGCCTCAGTTAGGACTTCATTGGGTTACATCGTTGCCATCCTTTACCCTCCGAGGGTATTAATTAACGCATCTCACGGTCGACTATAACAACCCTTCCCATTACAATCCTTATAAGGACTGACTTAAAGGGTCAAAGTAAGAATGCTTTTCATCTTCCCCGTTATCTGTAGAGGACGGTGTAGGATAAGGTGTTAGCTACAGCATTGCCATCCATTACCCTCCAAGGGTATTGGATTGAAATCAATCTAATACCCATACTCTCCTTATATCCTTATAAGGACTGGCTTAAAGGGGCGAAGCAAGAATGCTTTTCATCTTCCCCGTTATCTGTAGAGGACAGTGTATGGATAAGGTGTTATTGAGCTCTTAAAGCTCTGATCATGGCAGGAAGGTAACAGCAATAGCCGAGCCTCAGTTAGAACTTCATTAGCTACAGCATTGCCATCCATTACCCTCCAAGGATATTGGATTGAATGAATCAATCTAATTTTCAATTTCACCCATACTCTCCTTGGTCCGAAAATATCCTAAATACATAAGAGATTCTATAGAATTAATGGTGTCTTTATGATATTTAAAATAATTGCTTAAAATAACTCGCTGAAGTTATAACTTCAGCGAGTAGATAGCTTTTTTTTTCTTTTGGAAAAAAAAGTATAAGAAAGGAGGAGACATTTTTAAGAGCGCAGCCACTTCTTTTTTGTGAGAGAAACAACAAACAATAAAAAACCTAAGAACAAGAAAACATATATATATTATTTTATTTTAAAATTAATTTAAACATAAAAATGTAAATTAAAACAAATCTCATTAAACATGATTGATAATAACTATTCCGAAAATCTTGATTATATGCGAAATGCTCGTTTACAAAATAAACAAATGAATCATCCACTAATGAATGCTATTATAGTGGGTGGCCTGTTATAATAGCATTCATCGCTTGGGGATGTGTTATTATAGTGGGGTAATGAATGTTATTATTGGGAATCTCCTGCATGATCTTGCTAGAAATTTCTTAACACTAGGATGCTTATTTCTAAAGTTAAGTATCAGCAAGGAATTTCTATATGATAATAGGCAACGCCTGTGTAGCTCAGTGGATGTGTCGTTTGCACACCTCGGCGCTTGGCTGCACGAAGGAAGACTTAGTTTCGAGTCTAGTCGGCGACTAGAGGAAATTTTTCTAAGCCTTTTTTCGACCGGTTCCCGAGTTAGTCGATCTCTGGCACGGGCAAGCAGGTTTTCCCTCCCGGAAACTCGGGTTTTTCGTCCTGTAAACTCAAGAAAATCGACCGTAGAACCCACATTATTTCAGACATTAAATATATTGTGTTAGGGTTAGGCACCACGAGATGGCGGCACATTTGGGCCGTCTCTCTTCACTGCGTACCGCTTAATTAGTGATAGCCTTGGGTCATCTATCTCTGATTGGTACCAGTGGAGATTGAACTGCCCACTCAGTCTCCAAAAGTTAGATAAGGCTAAATGGCCGCGCCTATTCGCGTATACGGGAATAAAAAGGCGTTAGCTGATAACAGGCAACGCTTTTATATCTTTAAACAGATTATGTAACTTTTATGTACAGTAACTTAACTTTTATTCATCTTATTCAACTGATTTCTCTTTCAGTTAACATGGATTAACATTTCTGAATTGCGCAAATTCTCTTCCTTCCTTAAGCAATTCTGAAGGGATTTTTTTTAATTCCTGCTGTCTATTTTTCTAGTTCTAATCTTACAATAGCTCTTCCACTTCTTTCTAAGTATTGTGTAATCATTCTTCTCTGGCATCATTGGGACCATTTTCACTAAATTTGTGTTAGTCCAAGTTATTATCACACTCGAATAATTTACGTGAATATCATACCATCTTTTCAACATTTTCCCGATCTTCATCTTCCTTTAACAAAGTTTCAAAAAAAATAATAAAAAATAAATAAAATAAAAAATAAAAATTAGAAGCGGAAAACTGCACACGTTGAAAAGTAGTAACTAAGATTTTGTTAAATCTCTTCAAAAATCCTCATTTCCAGCCAATTAATATAATAATAATAAATAATAAAAAACATGTCAATTATCGAAAGAATAGAGCCTTATACATTGGTTATCATTACGCAGTTGCTAACCACTCAGAATAGAATTTTTATTCTATAACTATGATTTCTGAATTACTGTAAAAAGTTAACCTTAATGAATACTTAAATAAACATATTCGTCAAATATGCTTGCATCCGGTTGGACAGTGAAACGCTTCTGAATTTTTAGTTAATTTTAATATTTAGAAATGAATTATAAAATTATAATCTTAATCATATTAAAAATAACAGATGAACTTTTTTAAAAATTCTCAAATAATTTTTGAAATAATAAATTACACAAGCTTCGTTATAAAATGTCCTTATTAGAAATTGAATTAGTAGACAGACATGAAAATTGCCTAATTGAAAGATCTGCGTTTCAGATCTGTACTAAAGAGGTCAACTGTTCGACTTACTACGTTAAAGAAATATGCATAATATTTTAGTAATCCCGTAAGATACAATATGTTGCTGATATGTGCTATTTGTATCGATATAAAGAAATAGAAATATGTAAGACAATCTCTCTCTCTCTCTCGTGTTGTGTGTGTGTGTGTGTGAGAGAGAGAGAGAGAGAGAGAGAGAGAGAGATGTGGCCACACAAAATTTTCTAAGCATGTAAAGTGGTATGGAAATTTCCTAATAATGAAATAAACAGATAGGTAATAGACAGAACGTGTAAATGAACGATAGTTAAGGACAGCAGAAATAAATAGGGAATTGTAAACTAACAGAGGTAACAAAAAGCTGCACAGAGCAAAAAACATCATTACATTAACTTAAAACGCGATCAAATAAAAATTTTTATATTCGCAAAGAGCATTATCATGAGGAGAGTTACAGACTTAAATATCATTAGAAATATCATCGACGAAAATATCAGTAAAGAAATGCACCATTTCTGACTTTCATTGCAGTTTTATTATACATTTCCTACAGTGGGATTTTATGTTGTTGTATAAGATATCTGCTGAATCTGATGCCACGTGTTCCCAGTCGCTTTTTCTTATTTCGTTGTTGACTATTTCTTCGTCTATTATTGTTTTGTGTTGCTTTTCATATGCATTGCATAATAATAATAATAATAATAATAATAATAATAATAATAATTTCAAGACCAATTCTTGAATATGGAGAAGCTTTACGAACAGTGGAAGAAATGCTATCAAGATAAGAAAAAAGAATAGTGAAACTTCACAACACGAATATACTTTTGCGTTCATATTATTCGGAGATTATGTTAAGATATTTATTATTTATAATTACCTGAAGTGGTTCCTTCATTTCTTTTAGTGTACCTTTAAAAGAGAAAAATTCCTGCTGCTGAATTCCATCATCCTCTTCTTCAGAATAAGTTCTCGTGAGAATATGAGTCGTTTAGATTTAGAACATGAAAGAACAAAGATTAGTAATTAAAGGAGATCGCAATCTAGTTAGGGATACATTTTATTTTGATGATTGGGATTAATTAATACTTTCCCATCTATTGGAACGACTGGATTCGTGAATATGAGGTCGGACTAGCGAGTGGGTTGTTTAATACGGACTAATTGTAAAACTAACATTGATACTGATATGAAGATAAAAAAGAAAAGAATATCAGAAGAAACTGATGCCATGTTTATAATGAAGACATTCATCTGGCATCGAGATTAATAATAATACTGTGAGAGCATTGCATAATTACATTAATATCCTTACTATCTTCCTTTTTCTGAATGACACCTGTTGACAAACAGGTGTCATTCAAATTAATCCGTTCTTTGTCAAATCTCCAGTACTGTCTGTTTATAGTTCAAACTTCTGAGGTGCAACTGACTGTATTAATCCACCATCCTGGATTCCATCCTCTTTTTCCTGCTCTGCTGACATCAAAGATGTTTTGCTCACCTTATCTCTTCAGTTCTTTTTAAGTAACGACGATACCACCTTAGATGAGATCTGCTCGCATAACGCTCAACTTTAATTAATTCACTCATTTCCGATACATTCATTTTTAACACAATTTTTGCTATAGAGGAGACGCCATCGGATTTCTGTTATTATTCTCAGAAATCTAGCATATATAGTTTATTGGGTTCGAGGCTGCATGATGAGTGGTCGGTATATTTAGTCTTCACGTAAAATTAGTGATTTTTATCTGATTCATTGTGTTTTTCCTTAGAACATTGGTGTTTCATAGTACAGGGTGGTCATAAATTAACTTTCCCTATTTTGGAGGTATCTGTAGCTTAAACTAATACATGGAATGAGACCCAATTTTATATTGAGACTTTCGAAGGCATGGTGAGATGAATGTCGCGAAAAAAAAAAGATTTAGTACCAAGAGTAGTCGATAGGGGATATTTTGGCGCTGGTAGAGCAGAAAGCAGTCAAATATTTGCAGTAAACTCAGGTAAAAAGGATTATGCAAATTTTAATGTTTGGACTCAATAATTTTTATGCAGGATAGAGCATGGCCACACATTGAACGTTCAGTACAGCGCCTTTTACTCCCGATTTCAGTAATGAGAAAGTTATCAGTTAGTTCTTTCCGACGGCATGGCCGCCTCGATCCCCAATCACTCCATGTGACTTTTGGCTGTGGGGGTATTTGAAATCCGCTGTGTATGTTGGTGGCGTTTCCAACTTGCATGTCTTGAAAGAGAACATAAAACGGGCTGTTATGAACATCCAATCCGACTCCTTATGCTCAGCTGTAGAGCATGTCATAAAAATATGACATGCTCTACGAAAATCTAAAATATGACAAATGTAATTGAAAACCAAAAAAGAAAAGTAAAAGATATGGCAGTGCTGGTAGGAACTAATAATTTAAGTAGTAACAAATATAGTATGAGAGAAGATTTGAAAGGTCTGTTAAAAGAAGCGGGAAAGAAATGTGAGAGAGTAAAAATTGTAGGATTACTATCTAGATATGACAGTACTGAGTTACGAAGGATGGCGAGCAAAAGATTCACTCGCAAGCTGTGTCGAATGTGTTTGATGGCAGAAAAGATATAAGAAGGAGGGCCAGCACTTGAATTCATTTGGCCTAAGAAGCCTGGAGAAATTACTTCTTGTTATGAGACCTAATGCAGAGAATCGGGGAAACTAGACCATCAAGGGAGGAATGGGAAAAATGTGTGAAAGTTCAGCTATGGTATGAAAACGTGATAAAGATATGGATGTCTTCGAACATAGTTATGTATGTGGCGAAGCGTTGGAAAAATATGCTTTGGGTTCGGGAGAGAAAAGAGAAAAGTCTGGAACAAGACCAAATACATTGCATATCTAATTATAAGAATAGGCTAGGCCGTAATTTATTATGTGTATACACAAATGCCAGGAGCATTACAAACAAAGGGGTTGAGATCGTTGCTTTATTGAATACGATGTGGCCTAAGATTGTTGGCATCAGTGAAACCCAGCTATCAGAATCAGATATGGTAAGTGGGATCGAGTGTAACGGATATACTCGTTTTAGGAATGACAGAAGAGATAGGAGAGGAGGAGGGTGCTCCTAATGATATCAGATGACTTAAGTCCAGTTAGGGTAGAAATACAAGAAAACAATGATGGTAATAATGTCCCATGTAGCGATTATTTTCAGTCTATTTGGTGTGAAGTGGAAGTTAACAGAATGAAATATATGGTGGGGTGTTCCTACAGACCTGGCAGTTCAGTTGAGGGGACGAAGAAATGCATAGCCAATTAGCCTTAGGGGTACCAAACGAATGATAATCATGGATTACTTTAATTTTCCCAACATAGATCGGGTAGAAGAGAAAGAATAGGAATTTATTGAACTGTTAAGAGAACACTTTCTCAAGTAGAATGTGAAAGGAACTCGAGGTCAAAGAGTGTTGGATTTGCTCATAACGTCTTATGGTAAAATAGCCATATTCTTGTGGCTATTTTACCACCAATTGATGACAGTGACCATGCTGTACTTTCTTGGGAACTATCTAATTGTATTGATGCTCTGATTAAAACAGGTTATATGCTGGACTACAAAGCTGGGAATTACGATCAACTTAGAAAAATACTGTCTTTGGTCCCATGGTATCAGTTACTGAATGGAAAAAATGTTGTCTGCAATGCATGGGAATCTTAAAAAGTGCTTGAATGAGGCAGTATCTCAATGTATCCCTAGTGTTCGAAGAATAAATAGGCTTGAAGAGAAATGGATGTGCAACCTTATTAAGCAAGAGATCCACCGACAAGCAGAAGTTGATGTGGAATGAATATCGGGAAGACGTGGTATGGTGTGGAAAGAATATAGTGAGAAGTGTTATGAAATATATAAAGCCCAGGCCAGAAAATTAACGAGTACTGTTCGGAAAGCTAAATCGGACTATGAAAAGAAACTGGCCATGCAAGCTAAAGGCAATCCAAAAGAATTTTATCGTTATCCAGCAAGCAAAAGAAAGAATGAATGTGGAAGAATAACTTTTTTGAAGGCAGATGTACTCTAGTGTCGGAAGCTAAGGAGATTGTTCAGTTAATGAGTGCTCACTTTGCTAAGATATATCAACCAGGTGTTTTTAGCATGGTGCATAGTGTTCCTGCTACGTTGGATGAAGAACTAGAGTTTCATGAAAATGAGGTTGAAAAGCTTTTGCATAACCTGGATAAGAATTTTCCAATAGGAACAGATAGAATATCAGCCCGTCTGCTAAAGGAATGTTCAGCCGAATTGGCTAGGCCTTTCACACATTTGTATAACTTGAGTCTCAGCTCAGGAATGATACCACAGGAATGGAAGGAATGTAATATAGTTCCATTGCACAAGGGTGGTGCAAAAACTGATGTTTCTACCTACCGACCTATTAGTATCTCTGGTGTGATAGTAAGGATGTGGTAGTGAAAATTTCGCATGCAGAAATGGGTAGACAAACAAGTTATACTCTGCAAAGAGCAGCCTGACCTTACTAAAGGAAGGTCATGTTTTAGCAATTTTCTCATATTTTATAACAATATCATGGACGAGTTGGATAAAGGGAATGGATACAATGTGATAATGTTGGATTTTTCTAAGGCATTTGATAGGATATCACACGAGAGGTTGTTGCATAAACTGGAGAATATGGGACTGGAACATAATCTATCAACTTGGATCAGGGGATGGTTGACAGACAGATATCAAAAAGTGGTACACAATGGGTGTGAATCTGCCAGATTTAAGGTAACCAGTTGTGTATTTCAGGGTTCAATCCTTGGGTCATTATTGTTCAATCCATATATTAATGACACCAGGCAGGATCTAATATCAGATGTGAATTGTTTGCCGATGATGCGAAGATAGGCAAACAATCAGGAATGCTACTGATATCCAACACTTACAAAATGATTTCAATAGGCTGGAAATTTGGGCAAACGAAAATGGCTGTCAGTTTTATGTTAGTAAGTGTAAAGTTATGTACTTCGGCGTGATTAGAGATCCAGCGGCATATTATATTAGCGAGGTTATGCTACAAGAAACTGAAGAGGCAAGAGATCTTGGTGTATTGGTGGATAAGAATTTAAAGTTCAAAGGTCACATAGCAAAAGTTGCAAATGATGTAGACACTACTGAAAGACAAAAATCTCATTTTGCAAGGCCTCCCAGGTTTTATGGTCTACTAAAAAACATAAGACAGATAATCCTCTTCGCCCTATAGTGGATTGTATTGATTCTCCTACCTATCGCTTAGCCAAATATCTATCTAAGTTATTGAAGTCACACATTGGCAACTCATTTTTTGAAAAATTCTTCTGATTTCTTAAATAAATTAAAAAACGTCTCTTTACAACCTACAAATCTTATGATTGCCTTTGATATAGAATCTTTATATGCCTCTCAAAGAGACTTTGGAATTACTAGCTGACTTCTTCCCACAAGAACCAAGTGGAAGGAACAGCCATCGGAAGTTCACTTTCTTCTGCTCTTGCCAACTTTTATTTAGAACATCTAGAAGAAGTCCTATTCTCATCTATATTCCCTTAACCATCCCTTTGGGTTAGATATATAGACGACATCTTTGCTATATGGCCTCTTACCCTTCCTTTTTAAGCAGTATCAATTCCTTACATCCTTGTATAAAGTTTACCATGGAAATTGAAAAAGACAACAAGTTATCCTTTTTAGACGTCCTTTTCATCCGTACACCTTCTGGTATTCTTTCAACAACAGTTTACAGAAAACTAACTTTCACAGGTCGTTATATTCTCAAAGAATCTGCTCATCACCCTTGTCAAAAAAACAGGAGTCACAAAATGTTTAATCCGACGAGCCAAAACTAACTGTTCAACTTCTCATTTATTACAGAAGGAGCTTTTGACTAACAAACATCACATGAAACTAAATGGCTTCTCCGAAAAGAGTACACAAAATCTTTTCGATTCTTACAAACCAACACAGAACAACCAAGATTCAATACGTCGAGTTCCAATTCCTTACATTTCCGGGATTTCAGAACCAATTTCGAGAATTCTAAAGAAATATGATCTAACAGTCACTTATACACCTATTAAGAAATTATCCACCCAGTTTCCTTCATCTAAAGATAAACGCTCAACCTTGTCTCTACCTGGTGTGTATCACGTTCCTTGTAATTGGAATCTTTCTTACTTTTGACAAACTGGACGTTTCATCGAAAAAATAATTCAAGAGCATCAGTCATCAATTCGACACAACAAACCTGAGAAATCTGGATTAGCTCAGCATGGATTAGAAACAAACCACAACATCCTTTGATCCAAGACTCTCCTCCTACACAGATGTCGCTACAAATTTGAACTTTTGAATAAGGCCTCCACACTTTCTTTATTTAAAGAAACTGTGGAGGCCTTACTTCAACGTCCTAATTTGAATCGTAATGACTGTATATCTATATCAAAAATCTACAGCACTCTATCTTTAATTATGTTTTTTTTTTTTTAAAAAAATGTTTACTCTTCTAATACTACGCGATATGACATCACGCCGCGCGTTCTATGTATGAATGTTCGTATTCCACTTTGTTTTTTTAAAACTATTCCTATGTAGCCACTGAAGATGGTCTATTTGGCAAATTAAACATTATTCTTGCGCTAATGGTTATATATTTCTAATCTTCTCTGACACTCTCTTGATTTTCCTTTCATCAATTAATTAATACAAAATGTAATTAATATCACAACACAAAAGAATATCTCACGTTTTTTTTTTCGCATGCGAAACGAGTGTTTATGTAATTGCAACACGAAGTTTGTTTACGAAGAAAACGTCTTACACCGATAACAGAAAACCGGACTGTCTCGGATTTGAAGTCCTGCCTGAATTAATAAACAAATTTAATTGTTTCAAAATAAAAATGCTGTTTTGCGATGGCCGGGAATCGAACCCGGGTCAACTGCTTGGAAGGCAGCTATGCTAACCTCTATACCACCATCGCACGTATTTCATTTTCTAACGTGTTCTTATGAACTATTCCGGTCATTCACCTATTTCAAGAATGATGACGTTGCTAGTTCGTTGACGAAGTAAGTCAAGTGTTACATCGTCCGTAGCATACCGGTTTTGTTTTACGGATGGAGTTTAGTGTTACTTCCTTTATCCGTACATCATTCCGAATAATAGAGTGAGAAAGAGAGAGAGAGAGAGAGAGAGAGAGAAAGATTTAAATGTTTATAGAATCGATTAGAATTATGCCAATCACAAATGTTATCAGTAACTTTAAAAACTAATTCTAACTAAAACGTGGCTTAAAAACGAATTTTCTTTTAATAACTGTTATGAGCTTTATTATAATCAGCAAAAGAAAGGCGCTCATTTCCGATACAAGCCAGGCACGTGATTTAATTGCAGCTTAGTCGACGTTGACACACACAGCACCCACCCCCCCCCCCCCCCACCCCCCCCCCCCCCCACCCCCCCCCCCCCCCACCCCCCCCCCCCCCCACCCCCCCCCCCCCCCACCCCCCCCCCCCCCCACCCCCCCCCCCCCCCACCCCCCCCCCCCCCCACCCCCCCCCCCCCCCACCCCCCCCCCCCCCCACCCCCCCCCCCCCCCACCCCCCCCCCCCCCCACCCCCCCCCCCCCCCACCCCCCCCCCCCCCCACCCCCCCCCCCCCCCACCCCCCCCCCCCCCCACCCCCCCCCCCCCCCACCCCCCCCCCCCCCCACCCCCCCCCCCCCCCACCCCCCCCCCCCCCCACCCCCCCCCCCCCCCACCCCCCCCCCCCCCCACCCCCCCCCCCCCCCACCCCCCCCCCCCCCCACCCCCCCCCCCCCCCACCCCCCCCCCCCCCCACCCCCCCCCCCCCCCACCCCCCCCCCCCCCCACCCCCCCCCCCCCCCACCCCCCCCCCCCCCCACCCCCCCCCCCCCCCAACGCAGTAGTATTACAATATTTGGGACTGTATTTTAGAATTAACTGCAAAAGTTCAAAAAGGTTCAAAGTATCTCCCGGGGCGGACCTCCCCCCCCCTCCCAGCTACGCCTCTGCATCTTGAGGATTTCTTTTAGTGTTTCGCTGTGGATTGTCTGAGTTCTACCAGGAAGGATATTATACTTAATTCTTTATTAGATATTTCTTTTCTACCATCAGATATTTCGGCAGAGTAGCTTTTATCCAGTGCTTTATTGGCACAGTTTTGGGTCTGTTCCGGTTTGTTGGTTTTGTTTTTTTTTTCTCTGCAGGAGCTGCAGCGTCATTGAGACATAACTTTCAGAGATTTCGCTTTTCGTGCATTGTCGGATACACCGGAACAGTCGTAGTGCAAGCTACCGTTGCAGCCAAGACATTACGCGTTATCGCCATGACTAGGCAGGTTCTTCTTGGTACAACTGCTGAGAGCAATCATTACATATTGATAGGAATAATTACAGTTTAACACTGATAGTCGTTGGCATATTACAAGGTGTTGTAACCACTCAAGACGCTGAGCAACAGCGTCTTGAATGAGTGCTGAGTCACTGCACGGAAGGAAGGAAACGTCGCATCGAAGGTCACGCAAGCAGTCAATTCAAAGGTCATTTCTAAAGGGTGTATTATTATTATTATTATTATTATTATTATTATTATTATTATTATTATTATTTATACAAACACCTTATAGAGTTAAGATTCATCGAGGTAAGCAATAGTAAGATGCATTCTAACAGAGATATAATGTTTATCATACCTCATCTTAAATTGGATCAATGTTTGAACCAATTCAACCAATACTCACCATCTCGTTTGGCAATAAATTCTACTTACCGACCGCTCTCCATGCAAAAAAGTGATGCCGCACTCTCTTACGCACCACACCTTTATGCAACTTCTAAGAATGACCACTTGTCTCTACCCCCTTCCATCCTTCAACCCTTTGAAAAATATCCTGGGTATCTATTTGATAATCCCCATATAAAATTTATGTGTCTCAATCTCTCTCCTCTTCCGCCTATTGACCAGCATCTGTAATTTGCATTCTCTTCACCTGTCTTCATAGTCAGTATTCCACAGTCCCGATATTGCTTTTGTGATTCGCCTCTGAGCTTCTGCCAGAGTTTGCTTCTCACCTATGAACCCATCTGACCAAATCGATGCGCAGTAGTCCAGATGTGGTCTAATCAAAGGGTTGTACAGCGGAATGACCACATCCTCATTTCTACTTGTCAGTGTTCTTCTGTATACTGGCATTTCTTTGTACTGCTTTTAATATTTTTCCAATAAGTCCCTTGAACTTCAATTCTTTATCCACCAATATGCTATGATCCCACACTTCCTCCACGGTTGTATGGACTTAAGACAAAGGAGCATTGCACCAAAATAGATCGAAAGACGTTCGAAAATCATAAATGATCAGTGTTTTTTTTTGTAAATTTTGAATGCTGCTTAATTTAAATTGATGTCGAAGTTATTGCTATAATCAAAATTAACAAAAATGCTCTTTATACATGATATAAATAAAAATTAATACTGAGCAGAAAAATTCCACGGCTATTCACACTGGAGCGAAGAGACACCATCAATCATAATAATATTTATTATTGTTTATTCGTATGTAGTCCCTCCCCCTTTCTCCCCGTCTCTTTGAGAGCGAGGGTTGAGCCCTCCTAATGAGAGATTAAGTATGTGTATTTTATGAATGTTAATCCGTGTGTGTTCACGGGGCCCGTTTGCCTGTTATGAAGGACGAAAAACCCCAGTTTCCGGTTGGGGAAAAATCCTCTATCCCCCTAAGAGACTGATAACTTACCTTTAGTCGGAAGAGACCAGATAAAGTTTCCTCATTTCATGGACGGAATCAAACCGACCAACGGGCTTCGTCTATACCGACTGAGCTACGAGGACTCAATAATAATAATAATAATAATTTTTTTATTTTTTTATTATTTAAAAAAAATTTTTTTTTTTTATTGTTCTTTCAAATATTTACATATGTACAATGATCATCTATTCAGTATATTATTTTACAAGGTTCAGCACTTTGTGCTACATATAATGAGATTTAAATAGTAATGATGATAACAGTTTTTTTTATATAACAATCATAATAATAATTTACAATTATATTGTTCAGAGTTACATAAGTTGTATAATATTACATGTTGTGGTTTACTATTTTTTCTTTTTTTTAAGTTTGAAAAGGTGTGATTATACAACAGTATTTACACATTTGCAATCTGAATATTATGTGTCCTTATTTTCACAAACATACTGTGTAAACTCATGATTTACTTTTAAAATAATTTAATTTTTTTTTTTTTTTTACATTGCATACATTTGTTACAGTTATTATATGCATTACATTCATTTGTTTACATATGATATTTACATTACGTACATTGGTTTACATATAATACATACATTGGTTTTCTTGTGATACCTACATTACATGCATTTGGTTACATATGATATATCTTGGATGAGAACTAATTTTTTTTTCCTTTCATCCTCGAAGCTTAAATGTAACTTATCTGAGGATGTCACCAGTTGGTTATTATGTATTGTTTTTTTTTTTTTTTTTGCTGTGTTAGGATGCTACGGAATCTATGATTGAGAAATTCGCGCGCGCGCACTCACACGCACACACACGCGCGCACACGCGCACCCCCCCCCCCCCACAATAAATTGGAATGTACTGATGCGTCGCTGAACTGGAAGCCTGAGTGAATATATTGTGTTTCATTAGTTTGTATGGTATTTTGGGTGCGTGTTTCTTTTTCGTAGTATGTCCTTAGAGCTCTTTTCAGGCTATTGTAGTTTGTAAGGTTTCTGTATTCAAAAGGTAATTTATTTATCATGTCTGGGATGTAGAAGTTTCGCGTGGACTTTCCGTAGTGATTCTTGTATTTATATGTAATATAATTAGTAGTCTGAGGTCTTGTTATACAGTATGTATTTCTAACTGTCCTCTAGTTGGCATCGAAATAATGTTTTAGCAAGGCTGCATAGTGACATAAATGTTTTGCTGTCAGTATTTTGTGTTCTGCCATTGCAATGTTTATAAGGTCGTGATTTTCTCTTTGTTCCCAAAAGATAAGTTTTGTCATTTTGTACTGTAGCGACATTAATCTATTTAATTTGTAGGGTGCACAGAAAACATACGTTGTTATATCGTATCTTAGTATATTTTGGCATAGTGATTTGTATATTAGTGTTATTAGGCGTATGGGAACTATGTCTTTTAATCTGTAGAGTTTGCCACTTATTGTTCGGAGTTTGTTGTGTAGATGTTTTATATGGCTATTCCAGTTCATATCTGCATCGAGGTAAATTCCAAGGTATCGTTTTAACCTCAGTGATTGTAGTGGTTTTGCTGTTCTGTGTGTTTTTTGTGTTGGAAAGTGGATGGTGGATGGTTATATATTTGTTATCAACTGGTCGAGTCAGTGGATTTCTGAATATCATTAATTTTGTCTTTTCTGAGTTTAGGTGTATGGAGTTTTTCGTGAGCCAGTCTATGATCAGATTTATGTCATGTTGCATATTTGTTTGGGCTATGCTTGCGTTATTATGGATGGATATTATTGATGTATCGTCTGCGTATTGGAATATCTTACCTTTGAGTGGTAACTGATTAATATCGTGAGTGTAAATGTTGAATAGAGTTGGGGAGAGTACAGCTCCCTGTGGCACTCCACAGGTTACTGGTAGCTCTCTGCTTCGGTTTGATCCGATACGTGTGATATGCTTTCTATTTTGGAGGTAGTTTGTAAACCACCTGTGAAGAGGCCCGTCTATTCCAACATGCCTCAGCTTTTCTAACAAGGTTTGATGTGTGAGTGTATCGAATGCTTTGGTTAGATCTATAAAGACTACCATGGCTATTTTGTTTTTGTCTAAGGCGGTATTAATTACGTCTGTAAAGTCTTCCAAGAGAGATGTTGTTCCCTTATTTTTCTGAAAACCATATTGTATTTTGGGAGTAATATTAAATATCTCAGTGTATGCTGTGAGTTTCTTCAGTATGATCCGCTCCATAATTTGATTGATAATTGGTAATGTTGCTATGGGTCTGTGATTGCTGATTAAATTTCTTTTTCCTTGTTTGTATATGGGTGTGATTATGGCGGTCTTTAGCATACTTGGTATCTGTCCTATTTTAAATATTTTATTTATTAATTTTAGTAGGATAGGACTTATACTAGTTGCATGTTGTTTGATATCCTTAGGTCTTATACCATCAATTCCTGGGCCTTTGTTTGGTTTGATTTGATGTATTGCTGAGAGAAGTTCTGCTTCTTTTATGGTTGGGAACCATAATGTCTGTTTAATAATAATAAAAATAACAATTTTAATATATATTTTCAAAAAGAGTTTATTATTATCATGCAAGCTATTTACAGTAATAAGGATAACACATTTGCAGTCTATTCGAAGAGTTCAGTGGTCAGTGCTAAATGAAATATAGCAATATTAATAACAACTATGATAACAGTGATTATGAGGATTAGTTCATTAAGGAGGGCTAATTCCACCTTCTTCGAAGATAGGGATAGCTTTCCTTAAGTGATTGGGATTAGCATACACTGTTTAGGTTGATTGATACTTTTTATGGATGGAATGTAGACGTTGGATACTGGTAATTTGTGAAGTGTATATAAGTGTTAATGTTATGTTAACTGGGTTGGTATAGTTTGCACAGTTCGTGTTTTAATGTTCTGTAATTGTCTGTGCTGAAATGTTGTGGTAGATCGTTGATGAGCGGGAGTATTAGATTTGATCTCGCAGAAGAACCGAATTAGTCTATGAAGGGTCTAGGGATGTAAAGAGTTGTTGTGAGTCGTGTTAAGGGATATAATAAACATCATCATACATATCAAGGATTTAGGCCTAGTATGGCCTGTTCCGGCCTTAGAAGTCATCGTTGAATCGTTTAAGAGGACGTCCTGGTTTTCTTTTTCCTAATGGCTTGTACTTTAAGGCTTGTTTTGGTAATCTTTCACTTTTCATTCTTTGAACGTGTTCCATCCATTTATGTTTATATTTTTTAATTTTTTCTATTACTGGTTTTTGGTTTAATTCTTTTATAATTTCTTCGTTTCTTTTGTGATCAAATAGAGTATATAATTTGTAGTTTTTCTCATAAACTTCATTTCTGCTGTTGTTAATCTTTGTTTGTCGTTTTGTTTTATTGTCCAGATTTCGCTTCCATACATTAAGACCGGTAGGGCTAATATATTGTATACTTTTAGCCTGGTTTGTTTTTGAACTAGGTTTGGTTTAAATATAGAGTTAATTACACCTGTTATTTTTAAATATTTTGCAATTTTTACGTTTATATCTTTTCATTTTCATATGTGATCATACATCCTAGGTAGTGAAATGAATTAGCCTGTTCTAAAATCTTTGTATCTATTACTATCTTTGTTCTTGCTAGATCTTGTCCTTTAAACCACGCTACTGGCCAAGACGTCTATAGAAGTCAAGGTTATTATGGATGCGAAGTGCATATTAAAATTGCAATACCATTTGATATTACATTGAAATACGACGTATATGATGGATACGAAGCGCATGAGGATGCGTATTTGATCCATAATGGCCGGTAAGGTGGATAAAGGCCATAATGTTTGATTTTTATGTTGATATTATCATACTAGAATCTTTGGCTATCTCATTTAGATCTAAAATAGGTTTCTGTAAGTTATCTTCAGAATTTGTAATTATTATTTGGTCGTCGGCAAAAAAGAGAGTGTTTAAGTTCACATTAGGAGAAAGTTTAATACCTTGATGGAAATTTTTATTCCATTTTATCATTATTTCATTTAGGTAAATATTAAAAAATAGTTGATGAGAGGGGACATCCCTGTCGGATCCTTTGCTTTATCTCTCTCGTATCTGATTGCTCGTAATTTAATCTTATTTGTATTTGATTATTTTCATATATACTTATGAGAGCTTTTAGGATATTATTTGGTATTTGTCTTTCTTTCAATATGTGAAATAATATGTTTCTTTTAACTTTGTTAACTTTTTCAAAGTCAATAAATGCAATATGTGTTTCCAAATTGTATTCTCTTCTTTTCTCTATTATTAATTTTAGGCAAAAGGCCGGATCTATACATGATCGTCCTTTTCTAAATCTATTCTCTACTTCAAAAAAAAAAAGTTTTCGGAATATTTCATTAGTTTGCTATTTAAGATTCTGCTATATATTTTGTAGCAGGAATTTAGTATACTGATACCTCTATAGTTTTCAGGGTCATCTCTATTACCTTTTTTAAATATAGGAATCACAATTGCTTTTTTTTATTCTATTAGAGGGGGGTTACCAGTTGTATAAATTTTATTTAAAAATAACGGGAGTCTTTCTTTGAATCTTGATCCTGCATATTTATACAGTTCTGAACCTAGCTTATCTTCTCCAGGTGATTTTCCGTTTCTTGTTTCTTTCAGGCTGATTTCTAATTCTTCTTCAGTTATTTCCTTTTCATTTCCGTTAATTGTTTGCCAGTTGTCTATTTTGAAATATTTATCTGTTCAAAATTCTGTGTAGAAATTTAGAAATTCTTCTAATTTCAATTCAGTGTTTAATTTTATGTTTTCTTTGGTATCTACATTTAAGTGTTTCAAAATCTTCTATACATTGGGTCTTATTTTATATACATGTTCTAAATTAGAAACGAATTTGTTCCATGATTCTCTATGTCTTCTTCTCACTTTTCTTTTAGCTATGGCTCTTATTCTTTTGTATTCAATTTCATCTTCTAATCTCTTAGAACATAGGTGGCCAACAGCAGGCCCGCGAGCCACAATGTGATTTTGTGCGGCCTGCGGCAGGATAAAAACTTTATTAAATTATATGTATTATGAATTTAGCTATTAGTTTCGACTGCAGATTTTATGATTGATATACTGGTCATATTCATTATTTCTGATGACGGAAACAATTTATATTCTCAACACGGAATCAAAATTGCTTTAAAAAGATTACTCAATTCATAAAATCTACTGATTTTCTGTGCGAGTTGTAGTAGTGAGGGTGGTAGATTTCTATGCGCTCCAGAGTAACGCATCATCGAAAATCACTTGCTCTGCTCTGTTACAGTGATCAGTTTCAGAGACTCAGTTTCACCGTTAACAGTGTTATTGTTGCAGTTTGCGTCCACTGGTCAGTTACTTCAGCCTTTGTGTACTATGATTAAGAAACGTAAGATCTGTGAAGAAAACAGGTCATATCAGGAGAAATGGGAAAATGAATTTCTGTTTATAAACAATAACGACAACAAACCAGAGCGCTTTGCGTGTTTGAAAGTTGTCTGTTCACAAGGAATATAACCTCAAACGCCACTACATACAGCATCATGCCGCTAAATACCAAGAATACTTTGGACAAGTACGTACTAAAATTGTACGTAATTTGAAGAGAAAGGTTAGTGCTCAGAAATCTTATTTTGCTAAACCAACTTCAATACAAAAAAGCTGACTCTTGGCATCGCTTGTTGTAAGCGCAGAGATAGCAAATGCAAAAAAATCATCATTTGAATGATTTTTTTGCATTTGAAATTTGAAAAACACTGTTCTGTGAATATGGCACTTGCATTGGGGGAAGATAAAATTGCCAGTGAGTTTGAAAGCGTCCCACTATCAAAACAAACTGTAACAGAAAGGGTCGAGGAAATAGGTTCTCACATATGAAATAAATTAAAAAGTGTGATTACAGATTCAGCTTACTTCTCATTGGCTCTGGATGAATCAACTGACATAACAGATGCAGGAACACGAGAAGACAAACAAAGAACTAATCACAAAACTATGTAATCCTCATTTTAACAGCTTACTCGCCTTTCTAACAGACATCGCACACCACACGAATGAACTCAACGTGAAGTTACAGGGACGTAACGAATAATCTCAGATTTTGTTGTACACCTAGATGGGTTCATAAGTCGGCTGTAGGTTTCTAAATTCACCCTAGTCACCGGAAACTTGATACATTTCCCTTCCTTCAGGGAATTGATGGAGGAGAGCCATCACATTGACTTCAAGTTTTCTGTGCCAATGTTAGACCAACTTTTGGAGCAATTCAGTAAGCTATTTTCTGACATCAGTGACATGCGTCCACAACTGACATTATTTAACAACCCAATGAAATGCGACATTTTAGAGCAGCATGACACTATTCAATTGGAGTTGTGTGACCTTCAAAGTGACCCCTTTTTCCAGTCAAGGGTGGAGATAGCCATTGACTTTTGGAAACTGGTAGCAAGGGAAAAATATCCTTCATTGAGTGATTTCAGCTTGAGAATTGCATCTATGTTTGGAAGCACATCCATATGCGAATTCACTTTCTCAGCTCTGAGGGCGGTTAAATCGTCACAAAGAAGCCGACTGACTGATGACCATCTTCAGGATTTGTAACGAATATCGTCATCATCGTTGAAATCGATTTTGATGAACTTGTTGCATGGATGCCCACAGTGTTCTCATTAAGTTGTGTTACATGTAAAAAAACACAGAAATATGTAATTAAATTTACTTTAACAACTTATACTTAAATCAGTCAAGTATTTTATGTTGTTGTTCTCCCAGTAGTAAAATGATTTAACAAATATAGTAATTCAATACATATAAGTTTGCCTTGAAAAAATGCAGTTTCTTTTTATTTAAGTTCTGTCTATGTGCGGCCCGTGACGCTACCACTCATCGCATATTGGCCCTCGTACAGAAAGAAGTTGGCCACGCCTGTTTTGGAAGATGAAATACATATAATAATAATAATAATAATAATAATAATAATAATAATAATAATAATAATTTTTATAATAATAATAATTTATTTTATTTTATTTTTAAACATTTTATTATGTCTCAGTATAAGTTACATACAATAATAATATTTGCAGTATTTACAATAAGGATTATACAGAATTTTTTATTTATTTATTTATTATTATGTCTCAGATGAATTGCATACATAGTTGCTGTAGTAATTATATGTATATAATATTTATAACGCAGTACAACTGTGTATAACAGATTCTTGCAAGTTAGTAATTTTCTTCCTCGAAGCTTAGCAGGGCTTCTCTGAGGAAGATAATAGATGACAGAGGGTGGTGGTTTCATGGTTGTGTTCCTATTATAGTGGTCACAAGCCAGGTGTTGATTTTACTGTTTGTTGGTACGTGCTTGAAAGACTTCGACTGCTATTACAGTTTAACTTTTTTTTTCTTTTTTTTTTGTGCAAATAGGATTGGATTTAGACATGGTGTGTTTGTTTCTTTGTGTTCTTGTAGTGATAGTTTTTGAGAGGGGGGGTTGTCATAGGTTTGTGTGTGTACGTGGGGGGAGGAGAGAGAGAGAAACAGGAATTGCTCTAATTTTCATTCTCGCTATAATATTTACAGTATATAGTGCCTGTTTCAGCTCTCTGTATGTTCCTAGGTTTCTGTTGTTGAACGGCAGTTTGTTTATCATGTCAGGTACGTAGAAGTTTCGGGTGGCTTTGCCGTATTGATTGTTGTACTTATATGTTATGTAGTTTGTTGACTGTGGTCTTGTTATTTGATATGTTGTTCTGGTTACTCTATATGTTGGGCTGTAGTAGTGTTTTAACATGACTGTGTAGTGGCATAAGTGTTTCACCTTAAATATTTTGTGTTTTGTCCGTGCTTTCTGCATAAGAGTGGGTTGTTCCCAGAATATCAGTTTTATCATTTTATCTTGCAACCATTGTAGCCTGTTAAGCCTGTATTCTGCGCAGAATGCGTATGATGTGATTGCATATCTTAAAATGTTTTCACATAATGCTTTATAGATTAGTATTTTTATGTGGGTTGGGGCAATGTCTTTTAATCTGTATAGTTTGCTTGCTATTATCCTAAGCTTGGTATCTAGGTAGTTTGTATGGCTATTCCAACTTTGATCAGCATCGAAGTGAAGTCCAAGGTAGCGTGTTGTTTTCACCTGTGTGATGGTTGTGATTTTAGGTTCTGCACTTTGTGTATAGGAGGATGAATGTCGGATAGTGAGATATTTAGTTTCTATGGGCAGGGTTTGGGGGTTTTTGAATATCATTAGCTTTGTTTTTCCAGGGTTTATATATATGCCGTTTTCGGTTAACCAGTTAGTGATTTGATTGATGTCGTGTTGCATATTTTTGTAAGCGATATTTGCATTGTTGTGAATGGATACTATAGCAATAATAATAATAATAATAATAATAATAATAATAATTTGCTTATTTGTTACGCTTCTCTGAGGATGACACCAGTTAGTTATCATTTATTGGTTTCTTTGCTGTATTGGTAAGTAGACTGATGTTTAATAGGTTTGCTTTGAACTACAGCGTTGATTGAGAAATTCTTGCACGTACTCTCTCACACACACACACGCGCGCGCGCGCGACAACTTGGAATGTCTCGATGCGTCGCTGAACTGGAAGCCTCAACGAATGTATTGTGTTTCATTAAGTTTGTATGGTATTTTGGGTGCGTGTTTCTTGTTCATAATATGTCCTTATAGCTCTTTTCAGGCTATTGTAGTTTGTAAGGTTTCTGTATTCAAAAGGTAATTTGTTTATCATGTCTGGAATGTAGATGCTTCATGTGTGCTTTCCGTTGTATTTATATGTGATATAATTAGTTGTCTGAGATCTTGTTATACGGTATGTATTTCTGAATGTCCTGTAGTTGGCATCGAAATAATGTTCTAGCAAAGCTGCATAGTGAAATAAGTGTTTTGTTGTCAGTATTTTGTGTTCTGAAATTGCAGTGTACATAAAGTCGTTATTGTCTCTTTGTTACCAAAAGATCAGTTTTATCATTTTGCACTGTAACGACATTAATCTATTTTGCTGATTAAATTTCTTTTTCCACGTTGGTATATGGGTGGTGTGATTATGGCAATCTTTAGTATTCTTGGTATCTGTCCTGTTTTAAATATTTTATTTATTAATTGTAGTAGGACAGGGCCTAATCTAGTTGCATGTTGCTTGATATCCTTAGCTTGATACCATCAATTCTTGGGCCTTTGTTTGGTTTGATTTGATGTATTGCAGAGAGAAGTTCTGCTTCTTTTATGGTTGGGAACCATAATGTCTGTTTTGATTGCGATTCAAGTGGAGGATCACGCTTTGTGATTGGAGAATATTTCTGTACAGTTCTTGGATGGAGTCTGCAAAGTATCGTTAAGGTCATTTGCAAGTTGTTGGATAGATTTTGCGTCTTTCATGAAGCTGTGTTTTATGTTTTCAGAGGCGGTGGTGTTGGGAGCACAATCTCGCATCTCGTTGATCAGATGACAGGTTTGTTTCATGTTGTTTTGTGCAGAGGTTAATTTGTCTCTGTAAAAGTTTCCTTTTGCATTTCTTATTTGTGTTGAAAGGCGATTCTTTTTTTTTTTATCTTATATTCGGTTTTTAAGGCTGCGTT
This sequence comes from Typopeltis vanoorti, assembly GCF_054136105.1. Taxonomy (NCBI): domain Eukaryota; kingdom Metazoa; phylum Arthropoda; class Arachnida; order Uropygi; family Thelyphonidae; genus Typopeltis; species Typopeltis vanoorti. The sequence continues at coordinate 151,660,656 of NC_143555.1, forward strand.
ATTTGGATATCGCTTAAATTCTTTCCATAGAGAGTCCTTTCTGTGTATTTCTAGGATTAAGTTTGTGTTATCCAAGGATTTTGGCTGGATAATAATATCCATTAGAAGTTGTATAAAAGTGTTGTTACTAGGGATGTAAGTGTAGATGTTTTTACGTGAAGGGTGCTCCCCTTCCTGTAATAGATTACAAGAACGGAATATCAGTGGAGAATAGGGAATTAGTTTAAAGATGGGTAAGATAAGTATCGTGTGAATAAGAGACTTTCTGCGCATCCCTCAATGAGTGTTTATTTCCACGGTGACTCATGGTCAATAATATATACATATATTTCTGACAAAGTTTATTATCTTCTTCACATATACAGAATATTTACAAATATACAATTAATGTATTACTTTTACATTTTTTTCACTGTAAATATTCAGTACATGATGTGTGTGTGTGTGTATATATATTGTGTCTGGTATTTACTCGGATTGTAGACATTTTAAATCAGAATTTTACTGACTAGGAACACCGAAATAAGATAAAAACTTTAATTGGAGCACGACTAGTTTCGTAGGAATACCGTCTTCTTCAGATGTACATATTATCAAAAAAAAAAAAAACTGGAAGAATAGCAAGATAAAAAATGAACTTTTCATATCAACAAGTTAGGAACAACAACAGTCAACTTTGAACTGAGGTTCGTGTTGCTGGTCTAGAGTAAGGCGTTAATGATCGGATAATCAGATAAGCTATAACTTAAATTACTGTTCATGTGTGAGGGGTCCAAAACTATTTCTTTCGATTCTAAGATGCGTGTTTCTAGTTCATCAGGGCATTTATGGATATTTGTAGTAAGCTTCCAGTCTATCTGGTCTTGACGCTCTTCTAAATTAGAGTTGGCAGAGAAAAGGACATGACTGGAGAGGGGGCTTGAACGGATTCTGTTGTAAGAGATATCAGGTTGATGCTCTTCGAGACGTAGTGAGTCCGACTTATCGGTTTGCCCATAATACGACTTTCCGCAACTGCAGATGATTTTATATATTCCTGGGATTTCAATCTGCAGTTCACTTTAATTCGCAAGTTTAGTTTCTTGTTATCAGTAGGGAATGATGAATGGATTCATTTCACTTTGTAACATTGCTATTTTTTTTTTTGAATCAATAATAATAATAATATGTGTGTGTGTGTGTGTTATGCTCCATCGAGTCATTTTTGACTCCTGGTGATACTATGAACATGCATTCCCCATTCAGATCTGTCGCTGGCCATATCTTTAAGAATTTCTAAGCGCACTCCAGTTGCTTCTTTAACTCCATTCACCCATCTAATTTTTGGTCTTCCTATTCTCATGCTTCCATCAACTTTAGCAAGCATCATCATCTTCTCCATACTGTCATTTGCTTGCATAATATGTCCGAAGTATAACAGTTTATGCTTGATGATCATAGCTCCGAATGAGCAATCTGGCTATATTCCGTCTATCACTGATTTATTAGTTTGCTATGCAGTCCATGGTATTCTTAGTAAGCGTCTCCAAACCCATAATTCTAATGCATCTATCTTCTTTCTTTCACTCTTTCTCAGGGTCCAACTTTCCCATCCATACAGCACACAGGGAATACCATTACTTTCACGATTCTGTTTGTTGCGAGGCTAATATCTTTATCTTTAAAGATCTTGCTTGAATTTGTCATTGCTTTCTTTCCGAGTAATAATCTTCTTCTAACTTCTTCAGTACAATAACCATCTTTATCATTTGGGGATCCTAGGTGCACAAAATTGTTAACTGCTTCCATTTTCTCCCCATCTACTTCAAAATCATTAAGTTCACATGTTTCCATAACTTTTGTCTTTTTGAGGTTAAGTTTAAGCCCATATTTATCACTTTCTTCTTTAACTTTCATAATGAGTTCCTCCAAATTTTCTTTGCATTCTGCTAGCACGGTGGTATCATCTGCATACCTCAAATTATTAATATTTTTTCCACCAATTTTAATTCCAACTGAAGACTCCTCCAGCCCTGCCATTCTTAAAATGTATTCGCTGTACAAGTTAAATGAAGATAAAATACATTCTTGTCGCACCCCTTTACATAATGTGAAATATTCAGTTTCTCCAAAATCTGTTCGGGCAGTAGCTTCTTGTTCGTAATAAAGATTCCTCAGAAGAATAAAGAAATGCCCTGGGACTCCCATTGTTATCAACACATTCCATAGTTTCACATGATCCACAGAGTCATAAACCTTGCTATAGACAAGGAAACAAAGGTTGACATTCTTTTGATATTCCTGTGCTCTTTCTATTATCCATCTGACATCGGCGATTATCATAGCGTGTTCCTCTGCTTTTTCAAAATATATACATTTTTTTTCCAATTTAAATTCACAGTTTATTTTAATTTACAATTTACATTATCGGTTTCTTTACTGTTAACAACCAATAGAAATGGTGAATCCATTCATTTAACTTTTTCCCAGTGCTATTTTTAAATCGATAATTCTTTTCATTGATAATATTATTATTATTATCATACATATTACATATTCTGTTCAGTACAAAATCCTGTACACAGTTTAGATTACCATAATTTCTTTTTAATATTTTTCTTTGAATATAAAGATACATAATTTTTTTTTCAAATCAGTATCATAATTTATTATTATAAACCGTACTGACATATTCATTACAATAATTCGCAGTCTGTGATTATGAGGATTAGTTGATTAAGGTTGGCTAATCCCAACTACTTACAAACTAGGTTAGCTTTTATGAGGAGAGTGGGATTAGCCTTCATTATGTTGTTTAATTTTTTTTTTTTATGAATGGAATATAGGAGTTGGATGCCGATAATTTGTTAAGTGTTTGTATGTGTTAATGGTGTATTAACTTTGTTGGTATATTTTCCAGAGTTCGTATTTTAATGTTCTGTAGTTGTCAATGTGTTTTAAATTTCTTGGTAGGTTGTTGTTGAGTAGCATGGGTAGGAGATGTGATCTAAATGCAGAACCGTGTGAGTTGTTGAATGGTTGTGGGTCGGTTTATGCGATATTCGTCTCTGTTGTTGATGTAATACCCAAGTGACATTATGTAGTGTTTCAGGTTTTTAATGCTCAGGATTTTGTGCATCGCCATAAAGGGTTCGGTTAATGGCTGTTGCACGTGAGGCCACCAAATCACTGTTGAAACAATATATATATATATATATATATATATTGTTTTATATATATATATAATTTTATATATATATATATATATATATATATATAAAAATATAAATTTTATATATATATAAAAAAAACAATATATATATATATATAAAACAATATATATATATTGTTTTATATATATATATATATATTGTTTTATATATATATATATATATATTTATATATATATATATATATATATAAATATATATATATATATATATATATATATATATATATATATATATATATATATATATATATATATATATATCACTATTCTTAGTATTTCCCATACATCATGCATTATGTATGGGAAAAATAAAATTCAATTTAGAACAAGAAGAAAATAAAAAACTTCATTTTCTGGATATTCTATTAGAAGTTAATGAAGAAAGTAAACTCTCCTTCACAGTATATAGGAAGCCGACAAACACTTGAAGATTTCTAAATGCAACCTCACACCACCATCCTTCACAAAAAAATAAGCTTAATTAAAACTCTTCGAGACAGAGCATACAATATCTCCAGCACCCAAGAGAGATGTAATAAAGAACTAAAATTCTTAACACAAATCCTCCAACAGAATGGATATGAAACAAAAACCATCAATCCTTAAAATGCCTCCAACTAACAACACAATAAAACAGGATTACAAAAACGCAATCTCGCTTCCTTATATCAAAAATGTGACAGATAAGCTAGCCAAATTAATGAACAAACACAACATAAAAGTAGCCTTCCTTCCTATGGAAAAAAATCTCAAGATTCACATCCACCAAAACCACCTCATCATCCTCTTAAAACACCAGGAGTCTACAAAATCCATTGCTCTTGCGGGATTTGCTACATTCAGTTTCAATTTTTGTCATTCTGTAGCCATTTTCATGTTTGCACTACCAAACTTGCTTCCGCCATTCTTCACTTTTCTCTAAACATGCAAGCACGCAAACAATTCCCGAGAAATGTATGCATAGTTCACCTTCAAAGTTATCAAACCAGTTTCTCCTCTTCCTCGTTCGTTCAATCTTTGCACAGTTTTCTTCTGCAGTTTGAGTTCCGTAGCTAAAATAAGACCATCTATACAGGTCTCTTCTTTCTTCATGACCACGTGGTCGCAAAGGTATTACTGTTATGCCTCATGCGACTTCGTATATCTGATGTTGATATTAAAAAAATCAGATATAGGAAGTCGCATAAGAATAATAAGCTTGTTTATAGTTTATTTCAAATGATTTGTTTTATTTTGAAATTAATTATTATTTTTGTTCAAATGCTAAATTTATGTAATTTTTACAACTATGAAAGCCTATCATGAAGTTCGTAGACGTCCTTGTGTAAAAGTAATTATGCTTAATTCACAACGGAGATGTCGCTTTTGATAAAATATTTCTTTTCGTCATTACTTGAAGATGGAGAGAAAGAGACAAATTACTTTCTATGAACATATCGTCTGTAAATCATCGAGATTGTCGCGTAGTTCACCCCGTGATTCATATCTAAATGAAATGCTTATGGGTAATGGAAATTTGGGGCCTGGTAAACAGGTTTATATAGTTAGCACAGCAGAATTTCAACTACATGTGCAACAGGTGGCCTATTATAAAAGTAAAAAAATTGTAAAACAAAAAGAAGTTGGCCTGGGGATCACAAATTTTTTTAACATTATGGAGGTCAACGTGTTAAATCTATCCTCTGAGGAACGTTTCAAGAAACTGTTGCGGCTTCTATATGATGGATTCACCAGCAATGATACTTCATTTAGTGTACTGTCGGTCATCATCCTAGTTTTATGAAGATTGTTTTTAAGTCAAAACATTAAAAAAAAAAAACAGCAGTCTACGAACTTTTCGATAGCCTTTTATAAATCCTGAAACATTCAACTTATAAATCATCTCTTTGTTTCCAGGTATTTCGGACAAATCCACACGACATGACAAAACCAATAACATTCCAATCCATTGGTGGAGTCTTTTTTCCACCTTCCTTTTCTCCGGAGTGCATTCGTTCGGCTCTGCGTTACAGACCAAGAGAAGATGATATTATTATAAAAACTTACCCGAAGAGCGGCACTACTTGGATGCAATTCATTCTCATCCATCTCTTCCGCAAAGGTGTCCCGCTTAATGATGTATTTGAATTCTTTGAGGCGTCTCCCTTTATAGACTTGCATGGGACGTCAATAATGGAAGACTTACCTCGTCCATTTCCCATCAAAACTCACATCCCTATAAGTAAAGTCTACTTCAGTCCCGATGCGAAGTACGTTTACATTGCAAGAAATCCCAAGGATTGCTGCGTGTCTTACTTCCATCACTTGAGAATGCTTCCAGCATATCAATTCTGGGATGGCAAATTCGACGATTACTTCGAGCAGTTTATGCGAGGAGAGGTAGAAAACAACAGCTATTTCACCCACGTGTTGGAAGGGTACAATCTACGCCAACATAGCAACGTTTTCTTTACTACTTACGAGACCATGAAGAAAGACATTCGTCAAGTAGTCCTGGATCTCGCTAGATTTCTAGGAAAGGACCACATCGATTTATTGGAAAGGGATCCTTCAGTCCTGGATAGCATTTTGGAACATAGCAGCTTCGACAGCATGAAGAAAAATCTGAATGATCGTTTGGAGAGTGTATTGATCCCAAAACCTGAAGACCTCAATTCTCCTCTCGTTCCAGAAGGCGTCAAACACACGATGAGATACATATTGAACCTGGATATACCAACTTCAAGACCGAAGTGTGAAGTCATCCGCAAAGGTAAAATTGGAGACTGGAGATCGCTCTTTTCCGAAGAGCAGTCGAAAAGAATAGATGACAGATTCAATGAGGATTTCAAAGGAACAGAATTGATTGAACACTGGAAAGACTTTATGAAGTTTTAACTTCGGATACGAAAATGTAGGAACGTGAATATTTTGTAATAATCAGTTTAATTTTTTAAGTTTATAATCAAGAAAGATTACATACGGAATATAACCAAAGAATCTTTCACCAATTTTTGCTCACTTTGTAGACAATTCTTAATAATTTCAACGCAGTAATTAATTCTTCCGTAATTATAAATGCAACTGCTTTATGCAATGCTGTTATGGTTTCAAATTTATAATTACGAAGTGTTATTTCAAATGGACGATGGTATGCTTTATGGTTTCTTTATGACAATATGACTTTCTACTTGTTCGTTTGATATAACAGAATTACATCAAACGAACAGAGTAGATATTTTTATGTAGGTTAAAGGTTGTTTTAGTGTTACTTCAACAAACAATCATTGTATAAATTCGTTTCAGAAATACAAAATAGTCTTCATCAAAATGTAGTACTATCACGTGCAGCTCTTGCGACAGAATAGTATTCCAGAAGGGAATTTGTGAAATATGCAGTCTTTTGATTTAATTGATTGTGCTTTATAAATAAAATATGTTGTTGCATTGGTAGATTCAGAATTGGCCGCTGAGTTTAAGAACAGATACATGTTAATTAGGTTTTGCTCAGCATATAATATTAAATACAATAAATATATAAATAAATAAATATATAAAATTATACATAATATTTACACTTAATGGACAAAATATTACAAATGCCTACCTAATATCGTGTTGGTCCTCTAGCGGTGCATATCTCCAAACCATTGACTCCAATAAATGCTACAGGAATGTCGTAGGTATTTCCATGCCTGTTGCAGCGTTGTTCACAACTGGCCTTAGATATCTGTATAGAGAATGGATAGCCAGAGGTAGCTGTAAGTGCCTAGACAGTGAATGTTTAAGGACTCTCTGACCGTTTTTCGCTAGTTAATAAACATTAGTGATTTAACTAATGGAAAAAAAAAATTAAAAATATAATAAAAAATATCTTTTTTTTTTTTTTTCACGCATCTTCTTCTTCTTCTTCAACTTTTTGGTTCTGTCCACTGCTGGACGAAGGTCTCCTCCGTGATTTTCAAGACAACTCGGTTTTTCTGCCTCTCCCATCCATCTCATTCCTGCAATTTGTTCCACTTCATTGCTCCACCTTCTCGGTATTCCTCTTTGTCTTGCTCCATCCATTGGTCTCCATTCTGTTGTTTTTCTAGTCTATCTCTCGTCACCACATCTGGCAATATGGCCAGCCCATCTCTTACTTATGCTTACTTTTACTCATCTTATGCTTACTTTTACTCATCTTATGCTTACTTTTACTCATCTTATGCTTACTTTCACTCATCTTATGCTTAGTTAATTACGTATAATGATTGATCGGCCATAACACCCTTATAGGAGGTTTAGCACCATCTCATGAAATCAATATAAAGCTATTAGTTTTGCTTGTTTTGAGGGAGGAAAAAGCAGGGAATAAACTCCTTCGCATTCGTATTTATTTCTTCGTATGGGGTTTTCTCCATCTTTCTCCCCGTACATTTGTGGGGTAGGTTGAGCTCCACAAATGAGGTATTATGTCCTAATGAGGTATCAAGTATATCAAGTATAAGTATCCTATGGCTGTCAGTCCGTGTGTTCAAGGGGCTGGTTGCATGTTCTGAGGGACTAAAACCCCAAGTTTTCAGGTGAAAAAACCTTCACTTCCGTATGAGATCGGCTAACTCACCTTTATCGAAAAAGAGACCAGATAATAGTACCTTCACTGACCGGAACCGAAGCCCAGGTCTTTCCGACCAAAGGGCTTCGTCTATACCGACTAAACAACATAGGCTTTTACATATCGATATGAAACTGTGTGACTCAACATTTCATTGAAAGCACCTGATAAACGTTACTCGTGTCATAAATGCTATTCGAACCCTCGGGTCATTACAACCAAATGCCTCGTCTCCAACTGAACAACAGAGTCACATCTTATAAGAGTGACCCACAGAACAACCAAAACTATATTTATCTGCATATTTAAAACCATCTACTAATAAATCTGTTCTGCTGGCTTTCGTAACAACTTTCTCGAACTTTTTTGCAGTTAGCTCGTAAATTGGAACATAATCCAGTATGAACTGCAATAAAACAAACGTTTCTCTACCTTTTCAAAATCCAGAGTATTTCAGTAATATGTTGATGAACACGTTTATTTACTCGAATGTGGAAAATACGATTTGTGCGGTCTGAAGAAATTAAAAAAAAAATCTGTTGCATTCCTGAGAGTTTTGTGACAAATACCCAGTTTATCAATCTCATTACTTCGTGAACATCTCCCCATAGTTCTTAGCAATGAGCACATATAAAACGCAATATGTTGGACTAGAAATATGAGAAACTTTGATGAGAAATCACCTTACACTGTAAATAAATACAGTAATGGTGAAGGCACTTCACTCACTGGCATTTCCTCGCCTACGCTGGATTAAGGATTATGTTGTTGAAGCTTAGTATATAATTTAATTTATATCATAAGCCACAACAACTTTCTTTTAGGAGAATGCGTCAACTTTTTTGTAGCTTCTAGTTCTCTGAAGGAAAGCGTTAGCCTCCGTAGCACCACATCAGAAGAAACACCGTTACCGATTCGATTTCATTTGCCGACTAGTAGATCTTGGCGTTTTATCAGCCTGTACAGGAGTTAGTCGATCTGTCGTATATGCAAGTAACCGTCTTCCTTCTGGAAACTTGGAATTTTAACCCAAAACCGTTAAATTTACGTTATTTCATACAATAATGTATTCCAGTTAGAGATTAGGAAAGAATGAGATGGGCGCAGTCCCTTATCACAATCTCCTGTGCCCATGAATTCTCTGATGGTATTGAGCACAGCTCTCAACGACGACTAACGTTGGAATCGGCTGTTAGCAGATATTTAAAAATTAGTTAGGACTGAAAGAACTATAGCAGTGAAAAGGCCTCACAGAATAAATTTTATTATTATTATTATTATTTTGAAAATTCTTTCCATTCAGAATTACATTATGAGGTTTTGAACTTTACTGGTTTTGTTTGCCTACTCGAAAATTTTCTATACTGTTTAGGACATAAAATTAGTTTAGCACTATCAAGGTAGTCAATATCTTCCTAAAAATCCAAGTCACTCGAACTGCAGCTGAAGGAAGAGTTCTTTGTGCCACCAAGCTTGACTGAGGATTGTGAAATATGTTTTTATCTTGTATTTCTCAGTTACCTTTACATTTGCACAGCGGTGCGTCTTTGATAAATGAGTTTCTTCGTTTTTTCCCCCCGATAAAATTAATGAAGGACATCAGTTGATAAAAATAAATGACTGCCTCTGCTACATTTCATAAGTAATTTGTGTATTATATTTTAACGTGCTGTAATCTCATTATTAATCTGCATCTGATGACATTATCGATCGGAATGCAGTAAATCAAAATACATTTGAATTCAAACATAAAAACATAACAACCAGCTAGCACGAGAACTTCCCAGTGTCTTCATCACCATTAGAGCACGCAGAATTTTCGTCTTCAATACCAATTTCAGAAAGGGATTAGGCGCAGTTCATTTTAGCGATGATTTTTTGGAAAATGAGTAGACGGCTATCTCCATCATCGCAGTAGTTTATCTCCAGAAATGTTCCTAACCCTAACTGAAATTTATTTGTATGGACTTGCATTTTTTTTTAAATCAAAAAGTTGTATCATTCCTATGATTTTAAACAAAAAAGACACAAGAAATCAGCAATAAACTCGCTTTTTGGTTGTACTTACACATTGGATACAAAGTGAAGAATATATCTTATGACACAAGCATATATTATGCGTTTTTTCTAGGTTTATCCTTCACAGATTCATGAGATACCAGATCTTCGGTGCAGATAAGCAGGATTTTGTTTTTACCGAATGGCGTAGTTGCAAAGATTTTTCACGTGCAAACCTTTGTTTGCTCACTGCTAGATAAATTAAGGAAGAAAACAACATTTCAATTTCTTGTCAAGCGTAATTGAAATCGACCTCGAACTAACACAATTGCACGCATGAACACAGAATCTCCCCAGTAACGTATTCTCTTTGCCTTTCATGTAGCATACCGCCGCATAAATGCACTCTACTGCTGCTATGGAATATGATGGAGACCAATCGATTTTACAGTTTCCAAAAATTTAAGACAAAAAGAATGCCAGTGCTCTTTGATAGTAAGATGACGTTAGAGGACTTGTTTATTTTATTTTATATTAAAAAAATATCACTTTAGACTTCTGGAAATAATAGTAGTAAAACAATACATTTAATGCAAAGTGGAACAGGAGTATTTCTGTGTTATGATGCAATATGGTTTATTTTACTTTATTTCCAATTTTATATATTTCTAATTCATAAATGAGGGGAAAAACATTCAGAGCATAACACCATTTCAAAGAAATTCTTTTAACAGTATTGGATGTCATTTGGAAAAAAGTTTTCACATACTAATTTCCTGTCAATGAGAATGTGTAATTCAATAGATATGCTGAAGACAGAGAAAACCACCAATAACACTGAGCTCACGATATGACTGGGTAAAATTGCACTGATTCTGAGAAGCAATCCCCAATCAAGAATGATGGGGTGGTTGAACATCTTGTGGTATGCTTCTCACGGCATGCTTCAGAACATAATAATAATAATAATAATAATAATAATAATAATAATAATAATAATAATAATAATAAAATAAATAAATAAAATCGGCGTTGAACTCTCATCATTACAGATAAGAGTGTTTGCTTTTAGTGCCACGAGATGGCGATAGTGGTCTGCCGTATTCTTTCCCTGAGAGCCATGGTTCATTTATATAGCTTTAGCTTACTATCAGTGCAAACTAAAGAATCAAAAGTAGTTGCCTCTTTGTTTACAAACGTTCTTTAAGGCGAAAAAGAAAAGGGCTTCACCGACTGCCATTGGGAATAAATGAGTTAGAAGGTTTATGAAGAATAGTGTATTGTCTTATCTTGCGCTTGATGAGACATTCTGGCGTAATATAAGAAAAAACTTCTAATAATTTGACAATAATAAAAATAAAAATTCTTTAATAGCTACTCAAGATAGACAAATAGCAATCCGTTTTATTATTTGGAAGTGGACTGTGCCTTTGTTCGATACACGACAGGTGATTTGTTAAGAAAATGAGATCAGAAAGAGAAATTCTTCCTAATTAGGGCACTTCTGTTCTGATTGTGATATTAAGTTATCCCACCTGATATCACCTACCGTCAGCAGACTGAGGCGTGGTTAACGGTCGGTGATTTAATGGAATGTTCTTCTTCTAGTACAATGTTCGTACGTTACGGCTAAGAAGTTCCATTTCTTAAAAACTGCATTTATAATATTTTTTAAAAGAAAGGAAAGGAAAAAAGGAGAAAAATGGACGGTTTTGCCACTTTTTTAGAACATGTAATTAATATTCTCAGGATTCTGCATTTCTAATGTGACACACATGGAACCGTAGATGCATTCTGCCCTGAATGTAATTTATAGCAGTGAAAGGCGACCCAAATAACAAAGAGTGTTTTATATCGAAGGTTAAATTAACAGAATTACATAACAGAATTAGTTAAAATCATAAAGATTCGTTAGAAGTCGTATCTAACTCCTACCGTAACGAAAATGTAACGACTGCACCATATCGTAACAGAATCACAAAGAATTCTTTGTGGTTCCTGTGCTTCCAAAGAAACTCGGGAAGCAACAGGCTTAGGCTGTTGCTTCCCGAGGAAACGGATTAATTGGGTGTTGACAGGGCATTTTAAGTGGATATGCCGGACTGTTCCTGATCGGTAGGGGAACAGATAATTTTCTGTAGCATCGGAGTTGAATTTCCGTAATATAGTTGGAGTAGGTAGTGCATTGTGCCACATTCTCCACTAAATATCCGTCGGGATTGGTGGCTCTTGTGCGATATGGTAGATCCCAGTGAAATAGTGTTTGGTGGGATGATGCAGGATTTTCCAATGAATAGCTTTCGTTGGGCTGTTGTATTAAAGTGCTGTGAATTTTATTTATATTGCAGGGTGTAAATTACTCCCATGCATTGTTAGTTTTCATCAAAACGAGGCACCGGATCTTCTGCGTCAGGGGACTGAGACCCCCTCTTCCGTTATGCTACCAGCATAGCAACTTGAATAGCAGATTCACAGTGGCTATGTGCTTAACGTCATTCCCGTATTCCAAGTTTGGAAAGTGCCAGGTGAGGCTCGGAGAAAGAACATCGCCCCAAGACCCTGACGCCTCGCCAGTTTCATGGAGGAAAGAGACTCTCTTTCAGTGATGGGATTCCTTACGATCGCTTTGTGGACGATGGGTTCCAAGAGGATTTCAGGAAGGGATGCTACCTCTTGCAATGGGTTCTGGAGATTTAACTTCTTCATGTTCGAAGGGCTTCTTTGTAGAAATTTATTAGAATCGCTAGCACGTTCGCACTTGTCATTCTTAAGGTTATGGAGAAAAAGATAACTCTAGTTGCAGAACTGAAAATTTATAAGGTAGTGTCTTTGTGTGCAGTTTCCTATTGTAGGGTATTAAGGAAAAAGCGAGAGCGGAACTTGTTATCCTGTTGTCAATGGAGGTCCAGTTTGGTCCTGCTTTTTTTTTTTTTGAAAGAAACCAACTTCGCTTGGAGTATGAAAGCCAGTTTGTTTGGTTCGTATGAAATGTTATCTATCTAGCTAACAAATGCAGGTGGTTGACTGCATTTGTTAGCTAGATAGATAGGTTTGTCTATTTATTTTACTTGATAAAGTATACATTGGAAGATAGGCAACAAAAGGACTATTGGCGTATTATAAGCATACATTAGAGAAAAGGAATTTATCCTCACGGACTCACTTTAGTGAGTACGGGCATGGCAAACCCGAGGTACCTGATGCTGGACCATGCCTTATGTCATGTAATATACATATTTAATATTATCTGTAGACTGGTCCTCTCCCCTCCTTTACTTGCTTCTTTCTTCTCTTCTTGCTCCTTACCCCCAATGCTATTAGAGTATTCGAGGGCTAGTAGATGAATCTTTCCTATTTTGCTATGTCATTTCGCTATTGCAGCCACCGAATGGGGAAAACTAGCCCCAATACGTGCCGGTCCCAAGCCCGGATAAATGGCGAGGGTTGGCATCAGGAAGGGCATCCCGTCATAAAACTTCACTGCCAGCTCTAGATATGATTAAATGAGTCGAAAAGAAAGTGATACAAGGGCTAGGGCGCATGCCTTAAGCAGCGCGCAGCCAAATCGCCCTACTGTTGCGAGAAGTGGACGAGGGTTACCTCATCAAGCGGCGGTGCGGATAAAGAAGCGAGCCCAGCAAGTAGAGAGAATTTTGCGAGTCGGAACGTTGATTGTTGGAAGCATGACTGAAAGGAGAAGAGAGGTGGCAGAAATGATAAAGGAGAGGAAGTTGGACATTTTATGCGTGCAGGAGACAAGGTGGAAGGGGGAAAAGGCTAAGGAACTAGGAGACGAGTATAAATTGTTCTACTCTGGAGCGACTAAAGAGGAAAGAAATGGTGTCGGAATTGTGGTGTCTGGCAGAATAAAGGGCGAAGTACTGGAAATGGGTAGGAGGAACGACAGGATCATGCGAATGAAACTGGGCCTTGGAGAAGAGCAACTGGTCGTCTTATGTGTATACGCCCCACAAGTTCACTGTACAGCAGAAGAGAAACATGAATTCTGGAACGTGCTAGATGAAGAAATGAGGGAACTGGAAGAAAACGAGATGGTGATTGTCGGAGGAGACTTGAACGGACACATAGGGAGACAGAATAGGGATGTGAAACGGTGCATGGTGGCCATGTAGTGGAAATGATGAACCAGGAAGGAAAGAGGATTTGGGACTTTGCAGTAGCGTTTGATCTGGCAATTGTGAACTCCTTCTGTAAAAGGGAAGAGCATTTGATAACATTTAAAAGGGGCTATAATAGTTCACAGATTGACTACATTTTGAGTAGAAGAAAACATCTTAAGGCAGTAACAAATTGTAAAGTAATCCCAACAGATCAAGTGGCACAGCAACACCGGCTGCTGTGCGTAGACTTTAAAATAAAGTCGAACATACGAACCTTTGGAAGCCATGAGAGGAAGAAAATTAAGTGGTTTCGCTTAAAAGAAGAAAGTCTGAGGAACCGTTGTATGGAGAAGGTGTTAGAGAGAATTTCGGATGGACTGGAAAGTGAACAAGATTGGTGAAGACATAATTCCAAAGTAATTCTAAGCTGTGCAATTGACGTGCTTGGTGAAACATTTGGAAAGATTAGAGAGCACGAGGAGAGTTGGTGGTGGAATAATAATGTACAAGATGCAGTGACGAATAAGAGGAAGGTAAAGCAGAAGTGGGACGAGGAAGAATGGAAGAGGACAAAGAGTGGAAGTGGACAGAGAGAAAAAGCGAGAAGCCAAGAGAATTGTTTCACAGGCGAAGGCCATGCCATATCAAGACCTTTATGATTAATTAGAAACAAAGAAAGGACAGAGAAAGAGTTATCGATTGGAAAAATGTAGAAATAAGGCATCAAAGGACATCGTACATGTGAGGCAGAAAAAAGACTCAGGAGGGAAGGGTATTAAGGAGGGATGTGGATATAAGAAACAGATGGAGAATATACTTTGAAGGGCTTTTGAATGAAGAAAATGCAAGGACTCACAGAGAAGATGGGGAGCCTAATGAGGTGATGGTGCAGAACATTAGTAGAGTGGAAGTGAAGGAAGCCGTAAAGAGGATGAAGAATGGAAAATCGGTAGGCAAAGGATCCCAGTGGAGGCATGGAAGGCACTAGGGGAAGAGGGAATTGACCTGCTGTGGAACCTGTTAATAAAAGTTTGTCAACAGGAAAATATTCCTGAGGAATGGAGGGAAAGTACTCTTATCCCCATCTACAAGAGTGAATGGATGCCGAAGACTAAGAATTACAGAGGAATAAATTTGATGTCCAACACAATGAAGATCCTAGAGAGGGTTCTTGATGGAAGACTTACGAAGGAAGTGGAGATTGCAGAGAGGCAATTTGGCTTCATGCCTGGTCGATCGACGACAGATGTGATCTTTGGGTTACGACAGATGATGGAAAAATTTCGAGAGAAGCATCGGAAGCTACATCTGGTTTTTATTGATCTGGAGAAAGCTTATGATAGAGTGCCAAGACAAGAAGTCTGGAGATGTTTGAAAGAGAAGGTACCGGAGAAATATGTTAGGTTGGTGCAGGAGATGTACAGGAATGTTAAAACAAGAGTTCGAACCTGCCTGGGAGAGACAGAAAGTTTTCCAGTGACAGTTGGCTTGCATCAAGGATCAGCATTAAGTCCGTTCCTGGCAGAGGTAAGACAGAGTATATGTGTTGCAAAGTGGATGGCAGCCGGAAGACAGATCTAGAGCTGGAAGGAAATGTCATCAGGAATGTCAGTGACTTTAGATACTTTGGTTCAAAAATGAAAGAGGATGGTGAGTCTGAGAGGAAGTGGAGATGCAGGATACAAACAGGATGGAGGAACTGGAGGGAGATGGCTGGAGTGCTATGTGATAAGAAGGTGTCGATCAATCTTAAAGGCAAAATCTACAAGACAGAATTAAGACTAGCTATGACGTATGCTATGGAAACTGTGGCCCTGAGGGAAAATAACATCAGCAGGATTAAGGCAGCGAAGATGAGAATGCTTAGGTGGATGTGCGGTGTGACCAGAAAGGATCGTCTGAGGAATTATTATTTAAGGGGAACGGCTGAAAGTTACGAACTTAGGGGCAAAGATACAGGAGACAAGGTTGAGATGGTTTGGTCATGTGGAAAGAGCAAGCGCGGAGGGCCAAAGAAGAGATGGTGGAGGAGGACTTGAGGAAGAAGAACTTGGATGTGGCCATAGCCCAAGACAGGAAGTTGTGGAGGAGACCCACCACAAACAGCGACCCTACATATGTGGGATAAGCTGCAGAAGAAGAAAAAGAATAAGAGAATAGGAATTTATTTTAGGATATACAGATGAGGCAAGTAATACATGAATGGTAAAGAGGATTTGCCTTTTTGGAAAACGAGTCAACGTTACAGTTCAGTATCACGCTTAACCATCTTTCACTTGGAGCGTATCGTTGTCTGCAATTCAGAACAGGGCACCACTTGCTTCCACTCCTCAATGAATTTGGTTGTTGGTTATTTCTTGTGTGCTTGAGGTAAAAGCTGTACATGACGGCTTTGGTGCAGTTAAAGAGCAATTTCTTGTACTGTGTCTATTCCGTTCCGTATGGAATAAATTCCAGTATTTGTGTGAAATAGATCAGGCCATAGTTGATCATCGCTTCGTTTGCAGGACAGGTTAGATATGCGTGTTCCTAGGCGCCTCTCTGAAACTTAGTAGAAGAGACACTTATCCGATTCTCTAAGTTGAAATTTGTAGAGCTTAGTTGGAGTTGTGCACATCCTCCACTGTGTGTCAGAATCTAGTCTGGTGCGCTTCGATTTTTATGGAAGATCCCACTGAAAACTGGGTGGCATGTGCAGCATTGTAGATGAGAGGGATATGAGTATATATGAGAAGGGTGAAGTGTGAGGCACTGACATGAGGAGGTGGTATATTTTCTTGTAGTTGGAAAGAAGAATTGGAAGTGAAGCTTCAGATTGTACAAGATGAAATATCGGCCCCGAGCAGTTTCTAGAAGGAATTCGAATTCCCTGAGGCGTAGCGTTATCTGGAAGAGCTTTTATAATAGCTGCTTTCATGTGTTGATATTGCTTTTCGGTTTTTCAGTGTTAGGCATGTGAATGTTTTCTACTTTAGGTTATAGGTCAAGAGGTCCCTATGATTTTTATTCCTGCCCAGTTCCATGTAGGGAAAAGGAAGATCTGGCCAGTTGTGAGACTTGTTATGTTTCTGTTCGAAAACAGTGGTTCTGTAAATACCCCTGGCTCTGTTGATCCTGTCACCTTTTGATGAAGTTTTGCATTTCTCCAATGCTGTAGAGCATCCCTGTAAAAATGAGGCCGTTTAGGAGTCAATGGCGCACGAATGGCCATCTAGAGGATAGTGGGAAGTGTAAATCCTCCTATGGATGATTCGATAATGTAATCGAAGGTGGTTACATAAGTATGATTGGACTGAAGTGTCTTTAGGAGAAAGATTATCCTGAAGGATCTAATCCAATCAGTATTTTTAAGGGAGAAATCAGGCCTTGACCTCGTTTGATGAGTGACTTGCAGAGTGCAGAGTAAGTTGTCCAGTTAGTATTGTTCCGAAGGAAACGTGTGATTGCCTTTTGAATGTGACTAAGAAAATCTTCAGGTGGGGGAATGTCGTACTTTTCGGGTATGGCATATCGTACTCGCAGCCATCTGGGTAATTATTAGGACTCTTCCTCTAAATGAAGATGTGTAACGTATGCTGTTATATTTTCCTAGCAGCTGTTTAAAGTGGTTGTGCAGCTGTGTCAATTCAGTGTATTATTTATTTTGGTGTTTCCAAAGTGTACGTTTAAGTATGTTTGTCTTTCATTTGACCAGTACATTCAATCTGCGAATCAGTTCTAGTCTTCCATCTGCCTGACTACAAGCCAGTCATTTTTGCAGAGTTTAATTTGGCCTCTGAGTTTTGCGTATATAATCCGTGCACTTCATCAGTTTCTGTCATTTCTTCGTCATTACGAACTATTATGGTGAGGTCATTAGCATATGCTGATAGATTTATTTTTAGATGTGGTCTAATCTGTCGAAGGCTTTCAGCAGATTAGAACATCATGAGACTTAATACATCATGAAGGTAATGATGTATTTAGTTTGATGACATAATAAGTTTGATATTGGGCAATAATTTCAGGCAGTGTTGGCTTTAGTTGGTATCCAATAACTTTCGAAATGATTTATGTGTTGATTAGTGAGATTGAACTCCAGTTTAGAATGTCTGCGTGATTTCCCTTCTTTGGTATCACTGGTGCTAATGAGTATGGTTCAATAGGCTCCCACAATTATTGAAGCGTATTAAAGTAGGCTTCTTGCAGTGTTTTAAAGGTCCGAATTGATTTCAGAAAGCTTGAAAAAACTCTGTTGTAAGTCCATCAAGGCCAGGAGATTTGTTCTTTGGAAAGGATGTGCATACAGTTTAGAGTTCATTTAGAGTGATTGGGTTTTCTAAGTGGTTTCTTTCAGTATTTTGTGGATATAGCGTGAAGAGATGTTCCTGTAGAGCTGTCTGCATTCTTGTAGTATCGCCAGATTTCAGAAGTAATTTTATTTGGATCTTCTCTGAAGCTGTCATCTTGTAGTCTAATAGCGGAGATGAGTTTGCTGACTAGTGTTTTTTTTTTTTTTCCAGAGAGAAAAAATATTTTCTGGTGCGTCTGAAAGATTTATATGTGTATGCCGCGATCTACGTAGGGCATCCTTTATAGATAATTCTGAGTGACGTTTCATGGGTTGGAGAGCTGAGTGATATTCAGGGCTTTCTTCTGGGAGATATTGGAGCAGTTCTTCGACTTTTGGGATGTTTTGTTCTTTTGTTGATTTTTATGGCGAATAAATCTGCATAAAGGTTGTTGATTTTAGGTGGATCACCATGTTTTCATTGGTTCTGTGTTCGCTTTCGAGTCAATGAGGATAGATATCAAAGCCTGAATATTTGTTACATAAACTGAATCTTTCAGAAGGGTGTTGTTGAAGTCCAGTAGGCACTTCCTGATTTGGATGCTTCCAAAGATAAAAGTTGCACCTTGATGAAGCAGTGATATGAGATGTAGGGTAAGATATTTCTAACTAGAGGAACAGTGTGTTGGTAAATGTAATATTTGTCCAGTCGTGCTTGGTAGAAAGGCCTATTAGTTGCTGTGATTGCCGACCTCCAGTGTGTAGAACCTTTTATCTGGATGTTGATGCGTTAAGACGTCAATGATTTCATTATAGTTTATAAATGTTAGAAGCTTGTTTTGTTAATAAGCTACGATGTTCGGTACATGGAATTCTATCTTTTTCTTGGTCAAGACTGCAATTGAAGTCTCCATTTATAATGATATGTTCTTGGTCAATACTGAAAGATGGATTTGAAAAGTTCAACATTTGTGATGCCAGAACATCCTGCTGTATTATGTAGATACTGAACACATGCATGCAGGGTATTACGGAATGGTGCATTATGTGAGAATACTTGGCATGTCCTGGTATGTCTGCAATCATTTTCAGTTTGTAGAGAGATCATGATGTATACGTATGCCAGTATTTCTTAACCTATTCGAATTCACGGAATTCTTTTGATTATAAGAAAAATTTTGGGAACATCAAAAGCATTAGAGTCATAAACCTAACAATAAAAATATGCATCGATTTGCCTCTTATAAAATATTGAACCTATTTTAATGCGATACTTGAGCTTGTCGGCTTTTGCAGATTTCAGCAATATCAGGTGTAATATGTGACATAGCTATCCTCATCTCTTTGTCTATATTAGTAAGTCTTTCATGCTTTTCAGTTTTTATATTGGTTATATTGAGAAACCGAGCTCACACAAATATGACGTTGAAAACTGTGATAAAATTTTCAGGGCCCTTGTGGAGAGAGAGAGAGTTGGGTATTCGGCTTGGACAAAAATACAAAATTCCTCAAGAGGTATTTCAGAGAATTTCATTTTCTGAATACGATTCGCTGACAAGGTAACGAATTGTTCTTCTTGAACGAAAATTCTCAACTCGATGTATTAACTGTGCCAAATCGATTTCGTATCCAGTCATAAGTGTGTGTATTTAAGAAAGGAAAGTAACTTGAAATCTTTTCTTCCAATATTGTTAAATGTTGTGTTTATAACGGAAATAATTCCATCGACATTTTATTATGGAGCGAACGAAACTCATCTATCGGATTTTTTTCTGATGTGCGGTTTTTTTCAAATAGATACTTTTTTTTCTGAAAAGTTGGCAATTTGTCAGTGGATGTCAAAATATTTTCATTTTTTCCTTGGACACTTGTATTAATTCTATTTAAGTAATTAAATATATCGGCTAAACATACTATTTTAGCACACCAAATATCATTTTGAGGACATTTTACAAAAGCATCTGTACCTTCATTTTGAAAAATGCCAATAATTCATTCTTAAGTTCTAAAATTCGAAATAGCACTTTAACCCTGTGCAAAAGCAAAGATTCGTACTTGGCTGCCATACATATGCAATTTTTTTTTTTTTTTAAAGGAGTGCTTTTGAAGGTCTTGACTTGATCTAATTTACCATATTTACGATTTTGTCTAGTACTCGTTTTAATATTGCCGGTAATGTTTTTTGAAACTCTCTCTGTTCAAAAAACAGTGCGTAGATATAATATTTGGGTTTATTTTCTTTGCATGGTTAAAAATCCTTTAATAGAGCCTACCATTGAACTATAAACGACATTCTATTGGTTTAGAAGTCAACGCGCATAGCAGTCTTCAGTTGTTAGGAGCAGAGTAGCCAATTACACTCAGAACCGTGTCATGTGACATCTTTAACCGGCGGAACACTTGTAACCAGTTCGCGGAACAGGAGTGTTCCGGGGAACATGGTTAAGAACCACTGACCTATGCTAACCCCTGCTCCGTGGTGTTGTTATTGGGTTTTAGAGTTATGTAGATTATAAGGCCATTTTCTAGGTAAATTGGGTAAGGAATTGATATTTGTTTCTTGCAGAAGTATTAAATCTATATGATATTTCTGTACCTGGTCAAGTAAATCTATTGCGCAGAGCAGAGGCATATCCTCTTGCATTGAGAGAAAGAAAACTCAATGATATTTTGTTAATGAAAAGGTCGATTATAAGTTTAATCTAATATTGGTCCTGGTACTGTGTTTGAAGCCAATTTATTAGATAGTAGATTCGCTTACTCCTGTTAACCTCTGCTCTGCCCTTTTTGCATTTAAGTTTCGCGTGTAGATCCTGAAGTTTAAGTATTAGTTCCGGGATTCTTGTGGTGTGTTTAAGTACAATAGTTAAGTTCTGAGGGGAGCCTTGTTCATTTTGTATGAAGGATGACAGCTGCTTCATTGTTAAGGGACCCTCAGTGTGAGGAAGTTTTCCCTCAGCGTCATCGTCTTCTTAGTCATGTCGAAGTACAGTTTCCTCATCGTCTGAGAACTCGGTTCCTGCTTGGCCGGTGACGAAGAGTTGTTCTGAGTAGTTTCTTCTAGCGATTGAGGTTCTGAATTTGTGGGAAACTGGGCTGGTAATTCAAGTTGTTGTGTCCGGGGATTGCTTATAATTAGTTCATCCTTATCATATCTGTTAAGAGTGTCATTGTCTTCATGCTGATTTTTAAGTGGTGCGTGCTGTGAAACTTTGTTATCAGAGTTTTGGCTCTCATACTCGTCAGGCGTTCAAGAGCGACGTGTACCATGTCTTTTCCAGTTTGGGATTTTATTGGCCCTGAAGAGGAGAGGATTTTCTGTTTACTTTTTCCTATGTTTTGATTTTCTTCATGTACGTTGTTGTTCTGTTCAACCGGTTTTCTATTCTGGGTTGGGATGTTTGTTGATGATTTGTTGGTAATATAGGGACATTGTTTCCTAATGTGACCTTCTTCATGATAGAAGAAGCACTGTGATAAGAAAGATAAGTAGAAAGTGTAGGTGATTCCATTAATGCCCGTGTTGATTAAGTTTGGCTGGTGTGTAGTGCGTCGTTCTTTGGAAAGTGCATTAATGCCTACCTTCGAAAGCTTTTGACATGGGCGAATTCGGACTATTTTTTGCTACTGATAATGTGCGTATTTTTCCTTTGGCACAACCGTATATTGAGAACATAATGAGTTGATGAAGAATACCGGGGGGGGGGGGCGTTGATGAACAGGTAATTGCAGATTGAATGGTACTTTGACCCTGATTGAGATATTTATCTTCTGTATGGAGACAACGGCAGGTTAAGTCTCTCGTTTCCTGAGACGAAGGAATTAATTGGATGTTGACAGGGCATTCTAAGTAGATATGCCGGACTATTCCTGAGCGGTAGCAGAACAGACAGTTATTTGAAGCATCCGAGTTGAATATTCGTAATATAGTTGGAGTGAGTAGTGCGTTGTGCCACATTCTCCACTGAATATCTGCGTTGGGTTTGGTAGCTGTTGTAACATAAGGTAGGTTCCAGTGAAGCAGTGTTTGGTGGGATGATGCAGAGCATTCCAATGAATAACTTTCGTTGGGCTGTTGTATTAGAGTGCTGTAGATTTTATTTATATTGCAGGGTGTTTCACAGTTTGTACCTGATCGGCCTGATGGCAAAATTCCAAGTTTGCCAATGATTTTGGAAAGTGCCAGGAGAGGTTCGGAGAAAGAACATCACCTAAGATCCTCAGCCATCGCCAGCTCCATGGAGGAAAGAAACTCTCTATTTGCGTGATGGGTTCCTTGCCATGGTGTTGTGGAGGATGGTTTCCATGAGGATTTCAGGAAGGGATGCTATTTTCACTGTGCGTTGAAGATTTAACTTCTTCCATCTTCGAAGGGCATATTTGTAGAAATTTTTTGGCCCATTAGCACATCCGCTATTGTGATTCTTAAGGTTTTGGAAAAATAGAGACCTCTAATGCAGAACTGAAAATATTCGGTGGTGGTGCATTTGTGTGCCATTTCCTGTTGTAGGGAATTTAGGAAAAAGTGAGTACTTAACATCCATATCCTGTGGTCAATGGCAGTTAAGTTTTGTCCACTTTCTTTAAAAAAGTACTTAGCTTGGAGTAAGAAAGCCAGTTTTTGTTTAGTTACATATAAATCGATAGATAGTTGACTGTATTTGTTTGATAAATTTCACTGGTGGCGAGAGAATCTTTGATATATGCCAAATGGCACCGCTAGCTATTTGATTAACAATAATTGCTCTTCCACTTGTGGAGATTGAACCTTGTATTGCTGTCTACTTTCCTAGTACTTGCTTATAAAGTTTAATGAATGTATCCCAGTTCTTAACCAAGTAAGCCGAAATGTCTCTTAGGTTAATTACCAGGTATTCGTTTCCCTCTGCGGATTAGTGAGACACTGGGGAATCGGTTCTGTTTCTACATTTGCTACACCATAGTCCTGTAGTTTTGTGTGCGCATAATTTAACTCCTGGGGCTACTTGGTGTGCTGTTAAAGAAATCCACTTATTTGTGTGCTATAACTATATATCATCAGCATATGCTGTCAGGGTTATGGCTTGGTAACAAAGTTCAGAACGAGATGCCCTAAGTAGCATGCTTACTCTGCGCAAATAGGACTCTATGGCAATTGTGTAAAGAGGAGACCAGAACGTGGACAGCCTTGTTTAATACTCTACTATAAGATACAGATATGGTGAGCTTGTTGTTTAAAGCAAAAGTGTGCAGCAGCATATAACATCTTAATGGATTGAATGGTGCATGAACCAAAGCCGAAGGCTTTCAAGCAGGTGAAATTATCTATCCACGAAAACCTACACTTCATAATCCCTTATGAAATGTAAATTT
The DNA here is from genome assembly GCF_054136105.1 of Typopeltis vanoorti. Taxonomy (NCBI): domain Eukaryota; kingdom Metazoa; phylum Arthropoda; class Arachnida; order Uropygi; family Thelyphonidae; genus Typopeltis; species Typopeltis vanoorti. Next base: position 151,684,184 of record NC_143555.1, read on the forward strand.
TCGTGGATAGGCCGAACAGGGATAGAATAGATCTGGTGTCTCTCTTATTTCGTTCAGCGCTAGTTTAAGTTTGTTGGCAATGGTTTTTGATATTATTTTGCTATTGCTATTGGCATCAGTAGTAGGCTCTCATCATTTTCGGATATCTTTTAGTGATGTGACCTCCAACTGACACTGATAACTTTTTAGGAAAAAAAATAAAAAAGCGATAAAAAACGCGTTTTTTATGATAACTTTTTAGAAAAAATAAAAAATCGCGTTTTTTTATTTTTAAAAAAAATAAAACTCTGTCACCCTCTTGACTACCCTTTTACTTCCACAACCTAATGCTATTTTTTTATTTTTTTATGTTTTTTCCTCCAATGTTATCAGTATCAGTTGTAGGTGATATCACTAAAAGATATCTGCAAAAGATGAACTCGCTCATCTCCACTAGGCTGAACAGACATCTTCTGGAGGAGAGGGGAGAGACTAGGGGGTGATGGGGTTAGGTGGTGGAGCATTGCAGGGAAGACATCTGTCACCCTCTTGACGACCTTTTCACTTCCACCACATAATGCTATTTTTTTCCCATCCCAACAATTTCGGACATATGAGTGAGAGGATGTAGAAACATGTCCATGAATCATCTGTGCAAAAGTTTCATTTTGGAAGGAACGGTCAGGGTTAAGGGTCAGGTAAACAGTACTATAAGGAAAAATAAATGAGTCAAGTGTCTTTGCATTTACGACAATTCGTTCATCCTGTGAAGTTATCGTATTGTGTTGTGGTGATTGGGTGAGCCACAAAAGTCATTGAAATTTTCTTTCTTCAGGAAAATAACACGAGACAAAACTCTTCAGCTAGCTCTAAAAGGATGGAAACCGATTATTATTTTAGAAGACACATACATTGTGATGTATTTATCCAGGACCACTTGGGAAAAGTTATGCAGGAGGTGGTCTGATATCCTTGGCTACTTGCAAAGAAGAGTTAACTATGAAATGGACCTCGGTGATTGTTAAATTCTGAAATGCCAAGATGGGGAACTAATACTTGATGATACAGGAGCTGATGGAAGAAAAGTTTTTTCTATTAGTTGTGAAGAAGCTGAGGGATTTTCACCAAAAATGTATGACATTGATAATCATTTACTATTTTTGGAAACTGAATTACCATCTATTCGTATCATGGGGAAAATTATCGCCAATCATTTAAAGTCATCAATGGTAAAATTAGACTTTCAAGATTTTATTCAATTCGATAAAGATTCTTTCTTTTGGGACATTTATGAACATTATACGAAAACCGTTTGTGTATATTTGCTGACAAAAGAATACACAGAATGTTTAGAGAGGCATGGTGTCATTTCCAGACTGACACAATATCAAATGTATCGAAGGGTGGTTACCATGGTATCTGATTTAAAAATTCTTTTGCATGACCAGCTATTTTGATGTAATGTAACCAAGAAACAGTGAGTAACAAAAATTTTATTCATTGAACTCTTTGGAAAATGTTAAGAGTCTAAAAACTAAATATTGTGAAATATTTTTAGGTATTATATGTTTCGATTTTTTCTCAGTGAATATACTTGTAAATAGTATTTCAGCAAAATAAAATATGCATTTGTAAACTTAAATGAACAAAGATATGTGCTTTTGTTGTTGTTGTTTTCCACAGTGAATTTTTTACTCAGTTATTCTGATTACAACTTGATATTTAAATCCACAACTTTATACCCTAATGCAATTCTGTTTAGTTGTTTAAAAAATCACAACTGTGAAATTAATGCCAGGAACGAGAAAAACAAAAAGTGTTGAAAACTGATATCCATGTATTGATTATTTTAGAAATGGTGTAATGCTACCTATTGACATTGTTTGAGTTATCTGAAAACAATTCGTTCACATAATCGAAAATTCGAGCTTTTAGAATTTGGTTGTTTTACAGAGACATACCAGATAATTAACCCAAAACGCTAATTTGGTATAGAAAAATGTTTCTACTCTCCAGATAACACATATACAAATTTTACCTTTCCCCACCCAAAGTAAGATAAAAACACATGAACAGTATATCCAACAGTATGCAAAAACATGTTGTTGAGTCATCTGTGCAAAAGGTTCATATTTGAAGGAATGGTCAGGATAGGGCAAATAGTAAGGGTAAACAATACTATAAGAAAATACCATAGAGTCCAGTGACTTTGGACTTAAGGTAATCTTTCATCCACTGCACCAGCTGCTGTTTTGTGTTGTGGTGTTTTGTGTTTGGTAATGTAAAAATAACAGGTGAGCCACAAAATTCTTTGAAAGATTCTTTGTGAAAAAGTTCTAATTGTTTAGAATTTTGTAACAGAAAGTTAACATAAAATATAAGATCAGAGCTAATAATCAGTGAAATAATAATAATAATAATAATAATAATAATAATAATAATAAATAACTATTTATTTGTGGTTCCATATGAAGTAACTAAGAAGAAGAAGAATAAAGGAAAAAGATTATGAAAAATCGACAGTGGATGAAAAATACGAATTTTCAGTTATTATTGGGATAATTAACTGCCAATTTCTTTTGAATAAGAGTTCAAATTTATTTCCTAAAGAAATTTGTATTTCTGATGGAATTAGTGTAAGATATGCATTGACAAAATCACCTTGTAGTTGGAAAGAATTACCTGAAAGAGTTAAAAAACAGAACAAAGCTAATATTCATTTGAAATAATAAGAAATAACTATTTATCTGTTGTGCTGGCAAAAGAAATTTCTAAAAGAAAATGCAAGGATGAGTACAAAAACCTTGTTTCTCGCAAATATCCGTTACTTAAAATTACTAATGGTAAAAAAAAAAAATAATAAATTTCAGTTACAGAAATAGGTTAAAAGCACAAGGAATCGCAGGTAAAATTAATACTCAATATTGGTTTTAAAAAATTAAATGTAAGCATTAATTTACTACACCAATAAATTCCGACGGTAATGAAGAATGAATAATTTTAGGATATGTGTCATCGCAATCAGGCGAATGAATGCTAATCACTTAGTCATATGTAAGTATTTGAGAAATATCTATACTTAAGAAAATGCTACCTTTTGAACAATACTACAATTTACGGATGTGACTCATGTCATCTTCATGAAAGACCCCTTTGAAGAAAACCGCTCACTGGGGGATATTGCTCATGATGATAACATAGCATCTACGGTCTGTAATCTAAAGGAAGAAGTAGTCAAATATTTCAGGTTATAGTATTTAGAGAAATTTCGTTCTTTGTGGTTTTTGTGTTTGTGTTGTAGTGTGGATATAAAATTCAACTATTTTGGAATATTTTTGTTTGGAATATTCGTATTTTGAAGACCCATTCTGGAAAGCTGTAAGTAATTTTAAATTATCATTCTAGAATACATACAAATGGTTTTGTAATCCATTTAACTGTCCGTATATTTTAATTTATTTATTTTAAAATACCGTAGAGACACCATCATATAATTAAATTATTCAGGAAAGCATAGTACCAAGATGTTCCCATTTTGGAAAGAATTGTAAGTTAATTTTTTTTAACTTATATATAACAATTGATAATTGTAATTTCAATAATCAATGTTCGTATATTTTGGGAAGCGTAATTCTAATACTGAATGTTTTTTTTACATAAGAATAATCACAGGGTACATATTAGAGTATCAACATGGATACATTAGCAACTTTTCATGCCTAATGTGTGTGTGTGTTTGAGGGACATCAGTATATAATTAAATTATTCAGAAAGCCTAATCACATCTGCCATCACGAAATTGGAATTAACACCTTTAACAGGAAAGAAATACCCTAAATGTATTGGAAAATGAGTACAGACATCTATAGAAGAAAAAAAAACTGTATGTTTGAGTGACATTAGCATATAATTAAATTATTCAGAAAAGCTTGAAAGACTACTGCCATCATGACTCTACTCTACTCTAAGAATTCCCATCCTTTAACAGGAAAGAAATACCCCATAATGTATTGGAAATTAGTACACCAATCTATAGACAACCAAACAAAACATGAAGACAATGATGGACGTGTGTCACCCTGGGAAAATTCCAAGATATCTTATCTCATAAACATCACCCACAATTCCATAGCCAAACCAAAATACCATGTGATATCACAGAGAGACATATGTTCCCCAGAAATTTCCAAACACATAACGTCACGCTTCTTATCTCTAAATATCACCAAACATACCACGTGATGTCCCCAACAGACAAGGGCCCCAGCGAAATTCCAAACTCTATAACAACAAACATTCATGTCACGATTCCTTATCTCATCTTGATCTGGTCAGAAGTGTCCCACCAATCACGACACGATTCCTTATACACTAATATATCTCCCTTTTCCATTCAAAACAATAACGTCACTTATTTACAAATAACAAATCACGTCACTTATTTACAAATACAAATGACATCACTTATCTTCATCTGATAACAACAAACATTCACGTCACGATTCCTTATCTTATCTTGATCTGGTCAGAAGTATCCACCAATCACGACACGATTCCTTATCTCTAATATATCTCCCTTTTCCATTCAAAACAACAACGTCACTTATTTACAAATAACAAATGACATCACTTATCTTCATCTGATAACAACAAACATTCACGTCACGATTCATTATCTTATCTTGATCTTTATCTGGTTAAAAATTGTCCCATCAATCACAACACGAATCCTTATCTCTACCATCACCCATAATTCCATATGCGAACCAAAATACAAGAATTGAAGCCATTGACACATTCCTAACTCATGAAGCCACACCCACAATGACGTCAACCAATCACGTCACGATTCCTTATCTTATCTTGATCTCGATCTGGTTTAAAGTGCACCCCATACTACTGGCGTCGACATATATTCTGTATAGGAGAGGTCGAAGCTGTTCCCAGGACTGGAAATATTCAGTGGTGACCCCGTCTATTCCAATATATTTATCCTTTGGTAAAGAGGTGCAGGTAGTTATCAAATCTTGTAGCGTGATGGGGAGTCCATCTTATGCTCCATTGCTGGTGAGTGTTTTTTCCAGTAAGAGTTATATTAGTGGCATCATAGATGGGTTTGCTTGGTATAAAAAAAGTTTTTGTAGTACTGCAAGGTATATTTTCATGATTTTCTATGATGCTTCCACTATCTCTTTTTAGAGCAGAAATAGTGTATTCATTTTGGCATTTTCCAGTGGAAAGAAACACTTTGTGCTTGCGTCATACTCCTCTTGCAGAGTGCTCTAGGTGTGAGCATATGGCGACTTCTAAGGACTGGTTCCGGATGATGTAATTGCTATTATTGGTTATTCAAATTCCCCTGGTGAGTATACTTTTGAGTAAATACCCTCACTTTAGCCTTAAAGAAAGACCACCAATCAGAAATTGGTTGGGAAGTAGGCATTTTCGTGATAAGAGTTGCAGTGCAGATTTTCAAGATAGTCTGCAACCTCTAGTAGGCTGCTATTAACAATCTAATAAGCTCCTTCTTTTTGTCCAGTGTGTCCAGGGATTCTGATGCTCAGGAGGTTGGAATAATGGCCTGATGCATGTGACTTTTTTTTAAGTTGAGCCCATACAGGAGAGTTTGGCTGATCAACCTCTAGTATATTAGTACTGTATATATGGAGTAGGTTGAAGAAGGTGGAACTTGTTTATATTTGGTTTAACTATCTTACCGGCTATTATGGATCAAATACGGGTCCGCATACGCTTCGTATCCATCATATATTTCAATGTAATATCAATAGCATTACAATTTTAATAAGCACTTCGCATGCATGATAACCTTGACGTCCATAGCCGTCTTGGCGAGTAAAAGACTTTATATTGTATTCCTTCGGAAGCGCATCAGGGAGAGGAAGGTTCCACAATACAGGAGTAGCGAGGATGAAGAAGAGGGAAAAGAAATTTGTTCTGCGGGTTTCAAGGGGCACTGTGAAAGAATGTTGGGCAGCAGCTGTACGTGTTCCAAAGGTCTTATAACTGAGGGGGTGGGGATTATTGATGCTATTTTAGATAAACATTTCCCATGGAAATATTTATAGTTATACACATATTGCAGAAACAAACGTCTGTGCGAAAGTGTAGGGGGTGAGTTGGTAAGGAAGGGTCATTAGTAAGTCTAATTGCTCTCCTCTGTATTCGGCCAAGCATTTTAAGGGATCTCGTAGGGCCCCGCACCAAATGTGAGAACAATATTCGATAGCTGGACGGATTTCTCATTAGTGTAAGGTTAACAACTGTTCAGAGGTAAAGTAACGTCTTGAGCGAAAGAGAAATCTTAATTTTGTAGACGCTGGAGATGCAATATTTGTGATGTGTTTATGCCAGGAGAGGCTTGAGGGTAGGATATCATCTTGTCTGGAAATTTGGAAGTTGTCTATGGGTCTTTTTTGTGAGAAATAAGACAACTGGGTTCTATCAGCACTAAAATTAACTAGATTATCTTCTCCCCTTTCAGAGACGGCTTGGAAGTCAGAACTGAAGACAGTGCTTGTTCATGTTCTGTAAGTTGAGGTGAATTGTGTAGAGTAAGATTTATCAACTGAAAGGGAGGAGTGCAATGTGATGTCACCTGCAAAACTGTGTATTGAGTTGAAGGTCAACTGAAATAGTCATTGATATAAAGAAGAAAGAGGGTTGATGGAAGAACAGAACCTTGTGGAATCTTGGCAATAATTAAAGGAAACCATCTTCCATCACCCATAGTGTGCGTCCAGTCAGAAAGCTGGCAATCCATTCAGAGAAGTCCTGAGACAGACCAAACGACAGAAGTTTGCTTAGTAAGCATTTGTGCCGACCTGGTCAAAAGCCTCGGAGATACGAGTGAAACCACTTGAGATTCACCAAACTTCTCCATGGCATTTGCCAGAGATGGGTGATATATGCGAGTATATCTCTTAATTGGCAAAAACAGAAACCGTACTGGGCAAATTTGTGATGTGCTGGATGATATGTAACATTCCGCATGAAAGATATTGTGTGCGTGAATTCATAGTATCTACCAAGAAGTGCTTGGTATATGGCTCTGGTAGGACCATCATTGGCCTTCGAGGAAAAGACTTTTACCTGTGTGTGTGTGTGTGTGTGTGTGTGTGTGTGTGTGTGTGTGTGTGTGTGTGTGTGTGTGTGTGTGTGTGTGTGTGTGTGTGTGTGTGTGTGTGTGTGTGTGTGTGTGTGTGCGCAGATGTCTGAAGATATCTGTCAGCTCGTACTCATTGATTACATCCTGGAGAAGCTCAGCTAGTGAGAGCCTGGCATTGATGTCTGTCCATTGCAGCATCGAGAGTACAATTGAAATCCCCTGCCAGTATGAGGTGGTCCTCGTTGACTTGGCTGTTGTGGTTTTGGATGAACTATGTACCTGTACTGCAAGCTGTTCACTTTGTGGATGGATACATTAATTATATGTATAATATGATTCCTATTGAGAACAAATATTGGACACCCAGGAAAGGTATCGATGATCCCTAATTTTAGGGTATACTTTTTTGTGGCTTCCAGTATTGACTCCTGATCCATGAAGTTGAATGGTAGGACAGTCGTGAAAGGTATATGGAAATTTCTTCGAGTGCTTTGCTGATGGAATGAAAGTTAGTTTCCTGCAGCATAACTATTTCTGGCCGGTAGACAAGGTTATTTTACAGGAGTAGTCTGTTTCGCAGTGGTAGCACATTTCTAGCGTTTAATGAAAGAAAGTTTAGAAAGTTAAAGAAAGAAAGAAAGAACAGAGCCCTGTGGCACTCCACCAGTCACAAGACGTGTTTTAGACTCCACTCCTGAATAAACCACTCTTTGATATCTCTCCTTCAACCACCCTCTTATCCATCTCACCAACCCTATATCTATACCCATCTGCTCCAGTTTACTGATTAGGGTTCCATGTGGTATCCTATCAAAGGCCTTGGCAAGGTCCAGTAGTATCACTGTAAACCCATTACCCCTATCCAGTTCAGCCGTCACTGTGTTATAAAACGTGAGCAAGTTACTGAGGCATGATCTACCCTTCAGAAAACCATGTTGTGCCCCATACAATATCCCATTTTCATCTATCCAATCCTGTATTCTTTTCTTGACTAATTTCTCTAAGACGTTGACAATGATTCCTGATATGCTAATCGGTCGGTAATTTACAACAGCAGTCTTGGAACCACCTTTATGCAGTGGAACTCTTTTCCCCTCTTTCCACCCGCTCGGGACTAACCCAGACCCGAGACTCAAACAAAATGGTCAAGGGTACTGACAATTCTTTAGCTGCTTCTCGTACAACACGAGCTGGTATACCATCCAATCCCACAGATGTATTGACATTGAGGTTATGCAATAGACTACTCACCTCCACTTCATTAACCACAATTCCCGTATAATCTACTGGTTTATTCGTTTCTGCAATGTCACCACCTGGATGATATACTTTTGCAAAGTGCTCACTCAGTAACTCAATTATCTCAACTGATTCAGTTACCTCCCTACCATCGGCATTCTTTAAAATCAATCTGCCATGTACATTTTTCCTTTTACTTGCTACATATCTAAAAAACTGTTTAGGATTCTCTTTAGCCTGCATGGCCAATGTTCTTTCGTAATCCTTTTTTGCTTTTCTTACCACTCTCGTCACCCTTCTGGCCTGTACTTTATACCGTTCATGTGCCTGCCGGTCACCCTTCTGGCCTGCGCTTTATACCGTTCATGTGCCTGCCGGTCACCCTTCTCCTTAAATTCCCTCCATAGTTGTTTCTTTTTTTGCAACTCAAGCTTAATGGTGTTATTCATCCATTTAACCCCTACTTGATTTATTATTCGGACTCTAGGTATACAGGCAGCCATTGCTTCATGCAAGCACTTCTTAACTACCTCCCATGCATTATCAACTTCTAGTCCTTGCAGTTGTACATGCCATGGCACTGAACCAATCAAACTCCTAAGCTTGTCATACATTCCAGCCCGATAATTCCACATGTACCCTGTCTTAATTGAAAATTCTACACCTTTAGCCACCTCCCAAGTTAAGACCCTATGATCACTCTCACCGATTGGTGGCAATATGGTCATATTTGTTACAGCCAAATCCTCAGATGTAATTACTAGGTCAAGCACTCTCTGACCCCTAGTATTTTCCATTACATGCTGTCGCAGATAGTTATCCCTTAATAACCGCATAAAATCCAGTTCCTTCCTCCCGTGTGTCCTCTCCTCACTCCAATCAATGCGACCATAGTTGAAATCTCCCATAATAATCACCCTCCTTCCACCCATTTCTTCTATTTGCATGTGCATACTGTCACCACCATCTTTTCCATCACCTGGTCTATAGCAGCACCCAATTGTATATTTAGTTCTGCTACCCACAATCTCACACCAAATGGCCTCAAATGTGCTCTTTTCTCTATCCTGCAATTCAACTTCTATTCTCCTTGGCTGGAGCTCATCAGCTATCATCAACAATACTCCTCCCCCCATTTTATTCTCTCTCTCTGTCATTCCTGAACACACTATACCCATCACATTCAATCCCACTAAAAAATCCCAGGTAAAGACGAAATGTTTGATTATATTTCAATAAAATACATTGTTATGCTTGATTAATTTCATTTCATTGTATAACAATGTCTTTTAATGAACTATAATCAAACATTTCGTCTTTACCTGGAGAAACAATATAACGATAATCTTGCCACGAGATGGCGGACTAGCCCATAAGGATCACAACGTTTAGATGTTTCGTTCATTTCTCATTTTGCGTGATTTAGGAAAAAATTCACGTGCAGTACCAAAGCTGCACAAGTATAATCACTTTTCTCCGTTGCTGGCATAATATAAAAACTTATATATTAAAATTAAAATTGTTTAATTAACTCCAAGGTCCATTAAGATCACATTTCCTGAGACCGCTATAGGTTCACTACATATCATAATAATAGCATCATAAAAATATAGATATGCAATCTCTGCTAATCAAAATGTGCAATAAACTATAGCAGAAAAAAAAAAATTGAAATATATAGTTTGCGACAGACCACTAGTTAGATACTAAATATTAACGTGTAGTCTGTCGCAACCTATACGTATCTACGTTTTAAGATTAAACCGAAGCAAACGGAAATAGCTCGAGAGTTATATCCAGATATTGAAAGAGAGAGAAAGAGGGAAGGCCGTTGTCATGTACATCCTTTTTCTGGGATGCTCATATCAACTCTGCACGTTTCTAGGCTAAACATTATTTATATGAAATGAAAGTCAATTTTATAGAGAACTGGTGAATGTTATTAACTTGAGTCAAATATATAAAGCGAAAAATATGGTTGATGTCTCACTAGAGAGGTTGAGAGAGAGAGAGAAAGAGAGAGATACTATCCATATTTCCTATCCGTCAATCGGGAAAATGATTATTATATTTCAAGTGTGATTTTCATTGAAATAATTAGTGAATCTGCAGAAGTCACAAACGTAATGAGTATAAAAATTTCCAAAGGCATAAAATTAATATTTTAAAAACAGTCATATTTATTCATGTATCCCCACCCACTTCAACCCAGTCATCTTCAGTGTATAAACGCTGTGCTAAACTTCCTTCTTACTTTCTGGAAGAAGGGATAAAGATGTATAGCAGCACCCGTCCGCACTGAGCCGCCCTCGGCGATCCACGTCCCGGGGTCCTTAAGAAATCCTATAAGCAGACCTTTAACTATCTTTGTCTATTGAAAAAATCTTCAATATTACAGCGATACAAAAAAAAACTGCCTATGCGCTCTAGTACGGATTGAAAGAATTCTTTCAATTATACCCAGTCACTTCGGAAATTAACTTTCTGAACTGATGCACAAAACTGAGAATTTTTGAACAAAGACGCTCATTGCTTAACTGTCCTACTGGCTTATATACGGTTGTTCCACTGTGGCCATTGGTGACGTCAGGAGATTCATTGAATTGTTGTCATTAGCTCTCTTTGCTGTCCACACTTGATCGAAGTAAACAATAGTATGGGCCCCATTGTTATCCATTATAATGGTGTAGAAATTCAATCTCCATTTGACACAATTTCCATGCTTTTTGTCTTGAATTTAATATTTCGAAGATTTTCGAAACAGCGGTTTTTTATTCCTAAAAACCGGGTGCTTATTCTCAATATATTCAGTAAATTTACTAGTTTGTTCCCTTTTATTCAAAAATAAATTTGCATAAAAGGCGAAAATGATCGCATTCGGTGGTATTATTTTGCATGTACAAAATGCTGCTTATATTATTACTATTATTATTAAAATATTGGACCTTTCCATGCAGGCGAGTGATTTCAGATGTACTCCTGAACCACACTATGTTTTGACATTGCACGATATTCTTGTTTATTACCCTGCGTAAATTCTCTGAGTGTTTTTTCGTGTGTTTGGCAAAGACAAATCCTGCTACATGTTTCTGAGAGACCGGCCAGGTCACTTCAGCTTAAATATACATAAAGCCTTTGCCTAACTGCGTGTTGATCCTCGTTTATCGCGAGGCATAGACCGCATCAGATCCTGGAGAGAGTTTCCGGAGTCAGGGTCATACTTTTTGCAGAATTTTACACAACTAGGGATTAGAGGTTGACCAGGGTACATGTATTTGATCTCTCGCTATACCGAAGAGATTCGATCGGGTTTAAATCCGGGGACCTGGGGAACCACTGAATGGTCCTAAACTCAAATGAATATTCTCTCCTAGAATAATGCCTAGGTTGTAGTGGCCCTATGAAGCTGCTAATGTTCTGCTTAAACAGGCCATCTGTTGCATTATGCGAGAAAATCATCAAAGTGTGTAGGCGATCAGCCTGCCCATTCTGGGAGCTGGCGTTTTAAGAACCTCTCCAGACACGCATTATATAATCTGATATGTCACATAAGATGGCTCCTCCAAACCATACAGTACCTCTGGATTCCTGAATAGAGCAGACATGGCCCGACGGAGGCATGGCGTCATACTCTTAACGCCACACCGCACACTGACGTCAGATCGGTACAGGGGATAATGGATATTCATTAGACCACAGGACTCTGCTTCACTCTGTACAAGTAAAGTTTTGATGGTCCCAACACCGGGCGAGGAGCAATGACCGATGAAGTACTCTCCATAGTGGTAACGATTAGTGCGTCGGCTCCAGTAGCGTATAGCATGAAGGATAGATCGTACCGTTCGCTCGCTTACCTTGCGTGGACCTTCCACATGGAAACTGGATGTGATTTGTCCCGTCGTTCCCCTGCAACTCGTTTGTTCAAGCCTAAATATCGGCAATGACCACGGAAATCAACGAATATACGTGCTTCCAGCGTTCATGTAGTAGGCGATGATACGTCCGTTGAAGATATATTCGTGGAAACACTTGCCTTGAAGACCCCTATGGTTTTACCACTTAGGGGATAGAATGACTCCATCTGTCATGCACCGATAATACGTCCTTGATCAAAGTCGCTAAGATCCCACTTTTACCCATGTTCGTCGATTGAGATTAACTTTTGGAATTCCTGATGTTTGCCTATTTTCGGTCTGCGTTCTGTACGTTTCACTCTTCCCAGGTAAAGCCAGTGACAACTTATCATCACCCTATCTCTAAAGACAGGGTGTTATTTATTTTTATATGTATACTGTATATATCAGTTGCATAACTGTATACATTAATTGGTTATTGGTTAATTTCTGACATCGCTTTTAGGAATTAATAGCAGCATTTATTCCATACTGTTGTTTAAGCAAGAAACATTTATTGAAATTGATTTAAACAGATGCAACATCTCTCATTAGAAAAATATATATGAAATAGTAAGTGAATTAAAAAAACAGTGTTAAATTTTAATCAAGGTTTAGTAACCCGTATGAGATGGAGAATCGGTGAATTCGAAAATTGTTTTGTTTTAATGAACCTAGTACTCGCTTGCTAGACGCCATTCATCCAAGCAACTAGAGATTGTCTGTGTTTGTGCGTGCGTTTGTGCATGTGCGTGGGAGTGTGTGTGTAGGGGGGGGGGTGAGTGACCTCTGGTTATATCGCCATCAACACAGATTAATATTTTTGCGAAACAGCCGCTCGGTTCCCAAGCCAAATCAACAACTTAACCCCCGCAATTCTCGCTTTAAAAATTGACCTGAAAATTTCCTTCTTTCGCATTCTCACGATAAGAACAAAGGAGAAATTATTGTGATGTTGTAAACAATTTTCAAAAGAAGCATGAGAAAGAACGATCTTGAAGAAAAGGCTGTGAGATTTGATAACATAGAAAGTAAGTCAGCTCATAAAGGGAATGGATATCTGATGAAAATCTTGGATTTTCCTAACATATTTGATAGCTTTGGAATATAAACTATTGGCTTTAAGAAGCGTGTACTGACGGACTGCTATTAAAGAGTGGTATATTGGGGATGTGGATCTGCTGAATTTTAGTTGATCAATAGTGTTCCCAAGAAACCTCTCCTTTAATCATTAATCTATAATGTAATGATCTACGGAAGGGCCTCGCAGATTTACTTCATCTTTTGTTGTTGTTGTTGTAAAGATTGGCAATGCGATCACAGATGCCAATAAATACAGAATAACACGTCTTCCACAGTGAATAACTTTTTATTATATAATTATTTCTCTTTACGTGTTCAAGGATTATATCTAATGGCTGAGTTATAAATAATGAAATTAAATTAAAATATAACAGATAACGTTTTTTAGTTCAATTGAGAATATCAATTTCTCAAGCTTTTGGAATAGTAAGAGAGCAGTTGCGATTAAGATTACGTATATTTCAATAGTAAAAAGTGATTTTCTGTGGCACACGGATTATTACTCAGTATTTTCGGATACTCTGCAGGCTTTACTGGTATATATCAGTTCGAATGTTAGGTCTATATGTGTGTCATCGACTCCTTTCTCCAGTCCTTTCCTTAAAGGCTATGAACTATTTCTATAAATAAACAAAAAAGGTTACATAATGAAGTTATTGCTATTCTGCAAGAAGTATCACCAAATGCGAGTATTAATTTGCAATATTTTAAAAATAGTTCATAGCCTTTAAGGAAAGCGTCGAAGAAACGAATAACTGATCACATATAGACCTAACATTTAGAAATCGTTAAGCATCTAACTCCGTTTATTCATATCAGAAACTCATTGTCATTCGATTAATAAAATTTACCAGATCTTCGATGTCGACGTTCACGCAAATACATAAATACAACAAGATCTGTACTTGCAATTTTGAAATTCAAAATTACTAAAGACGAACTTGTATATTAAAATGACCAATTTTTTAAGTAAATAACAAGTCGCTGGACGTCTTTTCATTACGAAAAGGGGGCAGAAAGAATTTAGAACTAACTTCCCAAAAGTAAGTTATGACTTTTGGAAGTCAGAATCTCCTAAATCCTCACCCGTATTTGTGTTCCCTTACACACACGAATTCTAGACGTGGCGAGAGAATTAGGAACATTTCTTCTACTGGCATTCCTTACCTGAACTTAGATTATTGGGAGGAGAGCTGAAAGTTTTCTAATGTCTATTTTTCAAAGTTACGGGATTAAACTCCACTTCCCTACGACTACTTCAGAACTGAATGCAAAATAAATAAATAAACTAATAAGTTCTGAAGTTTTTCTACTTGTAGACACAAAGAAACCTATAACGGTCTGGCTTCTGTTAAACTTAATAGAAGTTGGCACAAAGTAACCTTCAATTATTAATATAAATGATTTAATTTGTTTCTTTTAAACAAATGAACTATTAAATAATTATTAAATTAATATTACAATTACAATACTTGAAAACATTAATTTAATATATGAACTAAAAAATTGATACTGAATTGATTATGAATACAATGAATTCAACATTCAACTGAATAAATACAGGGTGTTCGGGATAAATTTGACGTATTTATAATTAATTATATTTTTCCGTAAGTTACATGTATTAACACACACTTCTCTTCATTTAAAAGTTTGCACCCTTCTTCATTCATATACAAGATGTCAGAAAGGATGGATAGCTGGAACCCACCTGAATCATGGAAGAGAATAACTTGTATCATGATGATTCGTGCCCGCCATCAAAATAAGGATATTACGACTGCTGCCCAATGCTCCCTGAATACAGTAAAAACAATCAGGCATGAACTAGAGACTTGCAATGGTGACTACGAGGATGTAGCAAGAAGAAAGATCCCTAGCAGACGATCTGATTGCGTTCGTACAGCAGAATTCCTCGCAAATCTGCAGGAACAGGTGTTGAAGAACCCTGGCATTGGAATTCGGGCTTTGTTCGTGGAGTTGCTAACTGTAGTCAAGCCCTGGATAACAAGGGTAGCCAATGGTAGGCCGTATGTATGGCAGCAGGATTCGGCCCCTTGCCACACCTCTGGGAAAAGTCAAAAATGGTTGTCTGAAAATTTCTACGACTTCACCAGTCCAAATGTTTGGCCTCCAAACTCCCCAGACCTTAACCCCATGGATTATTTTGTATGGGGCGCAGTTGAAAAAGACACCAATCGCACTTCCAGTAATACAAAAGCCCAGTTAATGGATAAAATTAAAACAGTTTTTGCGGCCCTTCCCAGGGAGACTGTAGCATCAGCTTGTTCGAGGTTCCGAAGCAGAATTGAAGCTGTGATCGATGCTAATGGTGGTTATTTTGAGTAAATCTTGTTGATAGTATTGTAATTAACTCTGCCTGTAATGTTTTTTTGTCAATTCATTAAATTTAATAGATACAAAGAAGATTTTATTTTTCCTTACGAAACTGTCAAATTTATCCCGAACACCCTGTAAATAAATGGAAAACCAGTTCGATTTTACACAAACCATACCGAGTAGCAAAGTGCTAGGAAGTACTCAACACGTAAAGTATTTATTATCCCTATAATATATGCGCTTACCAATTAAACACTGCTGATATGATTTAAGAGATCGATAATTGAAAATATGTAAATAACTGTTTGATGAGATGCAATAGTTAATAATGCTACCGGCAGATCACATGATAGCCGAGGATATCAGACCACTTATTGTGTAACTTTTCCCAAGTGGTCCTGGATAAATACATCACGATGTACGTGCCTTCTAAAATAATAATCGGTCTCCATCCTTTTAGAGCTAGGTGAAGAGTTGTGTCTCTTGCTAATTTCCTGAAGAAAGAAAATTTCAATGACTTTTGTGGCTCACCCATTATTTTACTTTACTTTCCTGGATACCAATCACCACAACACAATATGATAGCTGCACGGAATGAACAAATTGCCGTAACTGCAAAGACACTTGAATCGTTTGCTTTTGCTTATAGTACTGTTTACTTGACCCTTAATCCTGACCGTTCCTTCCAAATGAAACCTTTGCGCGGATGATTCACGGACATGTTTCTACATGTTGATGTGAGATTATCTTACTTTGAGACGTCATAGGGCAAATCATTTCTCTGTGGCTCGAAGGGTATTCCATATTATTTGTCCTTATTATGTTAAGTATTTTATCCTCAAAACGTGTTTTTGATGTTAGACCATGTGACTATTTCTCTCACTCTTTTTCGGAAATTGTTGGGATGGGAAAAGGTGGTGGAAGTGAAAGGTCGTCAAGAGGGTGACAGATGTCTTCCCTCCATTTCTCCCCATCACTCCCTCCTCTCGTCCAGAAGATGTCTGATCAGCCTAGTGGAGATGAGTGAGCTTATCTTTTGATATCATCCAACTGATACTGATAACTTTTAGGAAAAAAATAAAAAATGCGATAAAAAACGCGTTTTTTATGATAACTCTTTAGGAAAAAAATTTAAAAATTGCGTATTTTTAATAGCCAGAATTTTAATGGAGAAGATTTCACCTGAAAAGTTACAATACTGTAAGAATTTGACTATTTTACATATCCATTTGTTAATAATATTACAGTCAAATAATGGGTAACATAGGAATTAACAAAGTATATCTTACAAAGCTAATATTCATTTGAAAAAACGAACCGAAAACACCACGTGATATTTCTGACAGAAGGGGGCCGAGCGAAATTCCAAACATTCCAAACTCTATAACAACAAACATTTAAGTCACGATTCCTTATCTTATCTTGATCTTCATCTGCTTCAAAGTGTCCCACCAATCACGACACGATTCCTTATCTCTAATATATCTTCCTTTCCATTCAAAACATTTCAGGTTAGAATGTTTACAGAAATTTCGTTCTTTGTGTTTTTTTTTGTTTGTGTTGTGGTGTGGATATAAAATTCAACTATTTTGGAATATTCGTATTTAGAAGAGCCATTAGTGAAAGATATATGTAATTTGTAACTTAAACATAAAAATTGATAATTGCTATTTAAAAAACCACGGCTCATATGTTTTTGGTAAGCTCAATTCTAATACTGAATAGGTTTTTTTTTTTTCATAAGAAAACTTTATGATATTAATTTTAGACAAATCAAAATATTCGGATGAATTATGAATAAAATACGAACTTGATTAGAATATGAATATAGAAGAAAATACAGATGAGGTGAGGAAAAAAAAGTGTGTGTGTTTGAGTGATCTATCTATCCCAATGGCTTTAACAGGCCTTTAAGGCCCACAACCTTCCAAGCATGCTTGGATTTCGTAACCGAAATACGAGGATAGAAAGGTCACTCCTATGCTTCAAGGTATTCTTGGCTGTATCCCTGTGTGTTCAAGGGGCCGGTTTGCCTGCTTGCGGGATGAAAAACACCAGATAAACTGGCGGAAAAAACCCTACTGCCCGCGCCCAAGACCGGCTAACTTGGCTATGGCTGAGGAAGATCCTTCAGCTCCTCACGTCTCCGACGGGAATCGAACCTAGGACACTCCTTCCCCAGGCATATGGTTGCGAAGCGCAAAGCCACTAGGCTAACCGCGCGGACGTGTTTGAGTGATACCAGTATATAATTAATTATTCAGAAAAGCTCGAGGGACTGCCACCATGACGAATTACTCTAAGGATTCCCACACATTAACAGGAAAGAAATACCCCAAAAATGTATTGGAAAATTAGTACAACCATCTATAGAAGAAAAAAAAATGTATGTTTGAGTGATATAGCATATAATTAATTATTCAGAAAACCTCGAAACTGTGAATTTCCAAACACATAACGTCACGATTCTTATCTCTAAACATCACCCACAAGGCAATAAAAACGAACCGAAAACACCACGTGATGTGTCTGATAGAAGGGGGCCCCCGAGCGAAATTACAAATATTCCAAACTCTATAAAAACAAATATTTAAGTCACGATTCCTTATCTTATCTTGATCTTCATCTGCTTCAAAGTGTCCCACCAATCACGACACGACCATTCAAAACAAAAACGTCACTTATTTACAACTAACAAATGACGTCACTTATCTACATCTCATAACAACAAACATTCACGTCACGATTCCTTATCTTATCTTGATCTTGATCTTTTCAGAAGTGGCTCCCCTACTACTGTGGGGTTAATGACGTTATAAATCAAAGTTAGTTCAAAGTAGTGTTCCGCAATTTTGACTTTAATTTATGATTATTTATATGTAACTTTGGGAGCCCGTGTTTTGATAAGATCATTGCATGATTGTGTTAGTGAAATGTTGAATATTTCTTCTCTTGTTGGGGTATTAATGGAAGTGTTTATGTTGTACTGACTTAGTATTTCAATGTATGTGTTAGTGGTTGAAGAAGAGTAGCCAAGGGTATTTATATTAATGTCTCCTATTAGGATGAGCCTATGTGTTGTACGAGGTCCGATGACGCTGAGCTATGCTTCTAACTCACGCAGAAAGCTGAGTAGATTATTATCTGATGTTCTGTATATTATGTTTATTGTGGTTTTGATACTAATTTTGTCGCAAATTAGTGATTTCCAAAATTACTGTTTCCGCATGTTCGAAATGAGTTTATTTTTAATACCACTACCACTACTACTACAACTACCACTACTACTAATAGTAGTAATAATAATAATAATGGTCACTATGTTTTCATCATTTTAGGAGGCAGCTTGTGTAGTCCTGTACTGAAGATGCTTATAACACCTCGGGAAAATTTTACAATAAAAAGATTTTTACATGAGAGAATATTCTTCCGTTTTTATATTTATTATTATTTTTATTTTCTTTTTCATTATTTGATTTAAGGCATGTAGATGATCTAATATTGAGAAGTGAATTCTGACATCTGTTCGGGGTTAATCTATGCATGTCCGTCTTCGCAACCGTATTCCTGCGGAAGGAGTGGCCTAGCTTCGATTCCGATCGGTGACGTGAAAAGTTGAAGGATCTTCCTCAGTCACAGCCAATTTAGAAGGTCTTGGACATGAACAGTAGGGTTTTTCCGTAGTTTATCCTGTGATTTTTCATCCCGCAAAGCAGGCTAGCTGGCATGGAGAACTCAACACTACGGAAATAGGATACAGCGTGCCTTCGGGCTGACCACCGAATCCTGTGAACGGCTTGATGTCCGATAATTAATAAACCCTCGACTCCGCAAACTAAAACAGGAAGAAAAGGAAAATGAGATTCTGACAACTGACTGAGAAAATAATGAAATGTTTGATTATATTTCAATAAAATACATTGTTATGCTTGATTAATTTCATTTCATTGTATAATAATGTCTCTTAATGAACTATAATCAAACATTTCGTCTTTACCTGGAGAAACAATATAACGATAATCTTGCCACGAGATGGCGGACTAGCCCATAAGGATCACAACGTTTAGATGTTTCGTTCATTTCTCATTTAGCGTGATTTAGGAAAACAATTCACGTGCAGTACCAAAACTGTACAAGTATAATCACTTTTCTCCGTTGCTGGCCTAATATAAAAACTTATATATTAAAATTAAAATTGTTTAAATAACTCCAAGGTCCATTAAGATCACATTTCCTGAGACCGCTATAGGTTCACTACATATCATAATAATAGCATCATAAAAATATAGATATGCAATCTCTGCTAATTAAAATGTGCAATGTGCTACAGGAATAGAAATACATATGGAAAACACAAGCAGCATTACAATATATGCAGCCTACAACCCCCACCCCCAAATAAAATAAAACTGTACAAGTATAATCACTTTTCTCCGTTGCTGGCCTAATATAAAAACTTATATATTAAAATTAAAATTGTTTAAATAACTCCAAGGTCCATTAAGATCACATTTCCTGAGACCGCTATAGGTTCACTACATATCATAATAATAGCATCATAAAAATATAGATATGCAATCTCTGCTAATTAAAATGTGCAATGTGCTACAGGAATAGAAATACATATGGAAAACACAAGCAGCATTACAATATATGCAGCCTACAACCCCCACCCCCAAATAAAATAAAAAATTCCTTGAATCTGACTAGATGTGATACTAAATACAGGCAGAGCAGTGATTACAGCCGGAGATTTTAATGCCAAACATTCAGTCTGTAACAGCAGAAACTCAAATATTAACGGAAGAATACTCAACTATTTCACCACTTCAAGAAATATAACAGTAATAGGACCCACTGAACCCACCCATTACTGAGCAACCGGACGTCCTGATGTACTAGATATAGCTATATTAAAAAACATAGCGCACAGCTATCAGATACAAGCAATCAACGATTTAAGTTCTGATCATAACCCCATCATATTACAACTAGTCACCATACAAGATTTAACAGAAAACACCACCACATTTATAAATTGGAAACAACTTTCCTCAGCCTTCCAGGAAAACCTTGGTCCAATACGGCATATAACATCTGCCGAAGATGTAGAAAAAGCAGAGAAAACTCTTGAAAAACAACTACTGACAGCTATAACACAGGTAACAAATATAACCAAATGTTCACCATCAAATAAACTCCCAGAGGATATAAAACTTCTTATTCAAGAAAAAAAAAAAAAACAGATTAAGAAGACAATATCAGAGAACAATGAACCCAGCGGATAAACAAGCAGTTAATAGAGCAACAAACCAGGTTCGGTACGTCGTAAAGGACCACCGTAACCAACTCTGGAAGAACAAAATTCACCAATTAAACACAGAAGATCAATCAATATGGAAAATGATGAAATCACTCTGTTCAAAGCGTTTTACATTTCCTCCAATCCAAGGTGAATCTAATGTTGTCTACAACGACAAGGAAAATGCTGAAGCATTTGCTGACTGTTTGGAAAAACAATGCAGCCCGATTTATATAAATACAGATATAAATTTCATAAGTAAAATTCACACCTAAGTGTGTAAAATAACTCAAAATGCCTCGCTCCAATCCAATAACAAATCCGTTTCACCAACATAAATATATGAGATTTTAAGAAAACTAAATAACAAAAAGGCTCCGGGTCCAGATGGCATAACAAACAAGGTACTCAAGTTACTTCCCCACAAAGGGGTTATGCATCTGGTAACCATCATTAATGCCATCCTCCGGCTAAATTATTTCCCAGAGCGATGGAAAATTGCCGACATTTTCCTAATTCCCAAACCTGGAAAAAATACACAGTTTCCTGAAAATTACAGACCAATCAGCCTTCTTTCATGCATAGGTAAGATAGCCGAACGTGCTATTCTCACACGGGTTCAAGAGGCAACAGATATCAACCATGTCATTCAAGATGAATAATTCAGTTTTAGGAAATATCACTCCACAACGCTACAAATTTACAGAGTTATCGAACATATAACCCAAGGGTATGAATGGCACCAACACCCTGGCGCAGTATTCCTGGACATCACTCAGGCATTTGATAGAGTGTGGCATCATGGATTAATTTTTAAACTACACAAAGTTGGTATTCCATTACCACTTGTTCTACTTATCAAAATATATCTAAATAACAGAAAATTTAAAATAAAACTCAACGGTATCAGATCCACAGAGAGGATAATCACGGCCGGAGTCCTTCAAGGCTCTCTGCTATCTCCCCTACTCTTCTCCATATACATAGTAGATCTCCCCAAACTGTCCCCAGCTATCACCGCTCTTTATGCCGATGACACAATCATTATAGCCAGATCCCTCCGTCCAACCTGGCCACAATCAAGCTGCAGAGAGCAGTCAATGAATTGGAGGATTGGTACACCAAGTGGCGTATCGCAATTAATCCAAACAAAAGCTCTGCAGTACTTTTCACCAGACGTAAAGCAGAACCGAATACAAGCATACAAATATTTGTTAAAATCATCCCTTGGCGTATTTCTACCAAATATCTGGGAGTTCATCTTGATAGAGGTCTAAACTTCAAGTCATATATGGATAGTGTGGCCACTAAGGCAAGTCAGACCATAGCACAGCTATATCCACTTTTGAATAGGAACAGCTTTCTAAGCATAAGCAACAAAATCCTCTTTTTCAAATCAGTAATCAGACCGCTACTAATTTATGCCTCTCCAACATGGGGGTCACACGACTAAAATCAACATCAACAGACTTCAGATAATACAGAATAAATGCCTTAGGATGGCATTTAATGCCCCATGGTTCATCAGAAACATCCAGTTACATCAAGAAGCCAATCTTCCAGATATTAAGACCTACATGACAAGCATTGCGGACAAATTCTTCACAATCACGGATAATCACCCAAATCAGCTAGTTCGATAGGCAGCGGACTGCAAGCCCTCAGATCGTTTCAAACATAAAAAACCGAAATCCTCCATTGCAAGAGATAGCTGATACAGCCTCAATGCTCACAATGAGCGGGTAAATTAACCACAATAATCTTATCACTCACAATCTAAAATCCAGATGAAGGGATTAAGAGTCAAGGACTCAGTCCATCAACCAATTAAGTTCGAAGTTCAAAGTTCAAATCGGAATCCCCGAGTAATGCAGTTTAACACAATTTGTTGTTCATAAAAAAAAATAAAAAATCGTTCCTAAAATTGAAATGTGCAATCCCTGTAACCTTATTTTGCAAGGAAAGGAAGCAAAATGTGATATTTATTTCAATAAATGTTATTTAAAAAATATAAATATTTGACATAATATTTCCAATGAAAACAAACATTTTGATTATTTATTTTTGCACATGTGAAATTCATTTTTATTTGGGAACAGACACAATAAGTAAATCGTGCAGCAAAAAAGGGTTAATCCAAGAAATGCAGTGCACATAACTACAACAATCCGTTAACGGCGTGGGGGGGGGGGGAATTGCATTTTAACAGATACAATGCTGATGAAGTTTCATCAGCAATCTGTTGTAAAAAGTACTGCATTTGAAGAAATATTAGTGGCATAATAATAAAATAGCAAAATTCATAATGCTTCAGTATAACTTGATAATTTTGATAATACCAAAACAAGATGAGTCACATCTGCAGAAATGTATTATTATTATTATTATTATTATTATTATTAGAGTTCTTTTAATTATGAACTCTATAAAGATATACTTAATAAATTTGTATTTTTGTGTTTTTAAATAAATAAACTAGTTTCATTTTGTCACAGATAGTTTTTGCTGGACTAATTGGACTTTTAGACTATTGTTCTTTTCAATATTGTAAAAACTCGATTGTAGCTTAAATATTCCAAAGCACATTACATCGATTTTTCACTTAGGTCAAGTCCCATAAGAATGTTGCAAAAAATAACCTTGTTTGCCTCTGTATATTTTGTATTAGATATTTTTGTAAATAGTCCTTTGGAAATTAACTGTATATACTTCTTTAATAAGAATATGTTAGAGTGTTAAAAACAAAGGAAATGTTTTTCGCTGGAGCTGTATGTAAATGATCTACATGGCGGCATTAGAAAGGTTGTTTATTAAATTCTGTGTGCATGAGAAAGGCTTACAAGCTCTACACGTAAACACCTCCGAAATCAGTCAGAAATGTTCAAACAACTTTCCGATGGTCGGCAACTTACAATCAAAAGAAGGCACAGAAGAGAACAAAGAGCGGGCCGAACTTGAAACTTAAAATGAAAGAATCATGCCGAATTCTTCGTGGGTTATAAACTTCGTGCAAGATCTCAGAGAAGGCTTAATAAAAGGGGACAGAGCCAAGCATATAGGGCTTCCCGGATCCAGAAGTCGCTAAAGAGAGGGCCTTCCGTTTCCAGACGTTGCCAGAGAGAACTTCCCAGTTCCAGTCTTAAGAGAAGGCTTCGAGTTGCTGAAAGGAGATGTTCCAATCACCGGAGATAAGCTTCCAGGCCAGAGAGTAATCCCAGTTGAGAGTTGGCGGCAATTCGAGTTAGTGGAGGTGGCAGAAAAATGAGGTAGTTGTCCAGGCATTTTGGTGAGCCCAAGCTGAGGAGAAAAGGCGAGACAAATTACCCGAAGCACCTTCGCTCAGAAGTTTTTCTTTTCGCCGTGGGAGAATAACTTTTTGCCGGAGCTGTATATGAGTACCGCAGGGCGCAGTTGAGATTTCCTGAACGAAGCTCAAGATCTGAGATGATAAGACCTTTGACCGAATCGCACATTCCGTCAAAGGTCTTGCCTTAGAACTTTTTGTGCAAGACCTTTGACCGAATGTGCGATACAGAGCTTTTGTAAGTTATATACCTTTGTACAATTCCTCTTATAATGTGTTTTAGTTGGACAAATAAGATTTAGATTTACAGTAATAAGAAGTGTCATTAAGAGAATCTATTGGCATATTTGAAGTTCGTATGTAGTTTGTAAAAGTAACTTAATAGAGAGTTAGCTAACCTCTTTGCAAGTATACTAGGAGTTTAATAAGTGGAAATTGTAAACAGAGTAAATAAGTTTTTGAGTTAAAGAAAGTTTTTGCCATCATTTTGAAACACATTCCAGAGACAACAGAGGTTTTTTGTGTGCTGCTCCTATTTGTATTAATTTGTTGGGTAAGAGCAGTTTCTATATCACATAAATAGAGCATTTGAATTTCAAGTTTATTATTATTTATAAATTAAACTGCTTTTTCAGTTCTTTTTTTGTGCATCAAGATTCTAATCATTTTAGGGTAAAATGTCGAGTAAAAAAGTGAATGTTAGCGAGCATAGCAAGTTATCGTTACTATTTATTGCCTCTATGTTTTAACTAAAGCTGAAATTATTATGCTTATTACTGCAACTTAAAAACAAATCAAAGCTGGAGTTGAATAAATCTTGTAATAAATAAATGTTGTAATTCCATAAATATGATGATTTTTGCTATAATGTTTATTACCGTAAATTCGAAATTTTTATTTTTAGTGAGAATATCTGAACTTTACAGTTTCATGAAGTTCCAATTTTTACCTTGATTAACAAGCTTAATTTGATTGCATTTAAATTCTTTTAAAAAAAAACACTTTTATCCGTATGCTAAATTATTACCATACCTTTTAATATTTTTTGGTATTCAGAATTTTTGTAGCAACTATGATGCTTGTCAACGAAGCTTGTCAAACAAAATCAACGTTCTCAAAATCAATAATCAACACTGCAATTGAAATCTTTCACAGAAAGATTTTAATTAGATCTTTCTTTAAATTAATTATGATTCAATTACATGGAATATTTAAAAGTATAAATAATATATATATTTAGAATTATATTAAAAGATTTTAAACTATTTAGAAAAGTTAATAATAAATATAAAGTATCGTAGAAGTTGTAATTATTTATAATCCACCGATATAAATTGGTCATTTATTTATATAAAATGACTTACAAGGTTGCTAGTTTAATATTAATATTTATTGTATACATGTGAAATTCGTTTATATTTTTGCGAAGAGACACAATAAATAAATTGTGCACGAAAAATGGTCAAATATCGTAGAACAGTAAAGGAAATTCAAAAAAAACGGTAATTAAACTGATAGTTTAGTTACCGTTATTTGGCTAGTACTTGTAAAGCAGTATACTGTATAAAGTGTACATACCTAATTATATGGCTAAAGTAGTTGTCGCAGTCGGTAAGAATTTATTATTCAATTAATTATTATTCTTATTTTACTGTTACTCGTTTAATTTAACAAAAACCAAGATACTACTGTTTCTATTTTTGTATTTTTTAAGCTTTTAACGTAATTGGTTATTTTCTTTATATGTTTATTTTGGTTTTAATAAATATTTATTTCTCTTTTGATAGATTAATACACACAATGATGCCTAGAAAATTTGAATCCGGAGCTAGTAAAAGAAAACGACTTAGAGAAAATGAAAAACAGCTAAATAGTCAAAAGGGGGAAATTTTGTCTTTCTTGCGTTCTGAAAATGAAGAATTTCGTAGACCTGAAGTTGTACTTCACAGTTCTCGAAATGAAAACGAAACATTGGTACCATTATGAGGAGGAGATGAAAGTGAAGCAGTTTATCGAGCATATTTTAATAAATATACCCCAGAATGTTGGTAAAATCGAACATTTAAAAAAAAATGCACAGAACGCAATAGAATATATGTCACAAATGTAAATATATCACATTTTTACTGAAAAAAAAGGTGAATGGAACAAAGGAGATAATAGCGTAATGAAGGGTTTTAATGACTGGGGAAATATAACACGAACCTTATGTGATCACGAGCATTCTACTGAGCATATACGAGCGATGTGCACATATCGCAAAAGAAAATCAAGTTCTATAAATAGTCGAATTGATTCTAAATTGATCAAACAAATACAATCTGAAGAAAATTATTGGAGAGAGATTTTAAAAAGAATAATAGCTACCATTAAGTTACTGAGTAAACTAGGACTAGCATTTAGAGGAAATACAAATGATATTTTTTCTGATTCTTGCGGAAATTATTTATCGTGTTTACATTATTTAAGTGAATTTGATGACTTTTTTAAAAGATCACATGAAAATGTATGCCAACTGTGGTTCTGGCAGAATCAAATTATCTTTCTTATCATACTTGTGATGAATTCATAGAGTTAATAGCTAAAAAAACAAGAGAAATATTAATATCACAAATTAAGGAAGCTGCTTATTTTGTATAATACTCGATTCAACGCCAGACATCGCCCATAATGACCAACTAGCTATGATATTTAGGTATGTTGCCGCAAATTCTGACATTAGATAAACATTTATCGGGTTCAACAGAATTACACAACATAATTCCTTACATCCCATATCGTTTCTTAGCCGAATAAGAAACTCAAAGAGTTTTATGCCGAATATAGTAGAAACTATATAAAGTTCGGCGATTCCAAGCGTAAGGAAATACCTGGATACGCAGCAACTGACCCTAATGGTAGTGCAAGCTGAGGCAACTCATGTCTAAGGTGGAGCAAGCTCCGATCGCTATTCTTGATAGTTACCCATAATGTGAACTTAGCTCCTAGGAGCTGTATTTCTGTTCTGGGTAGTGACCTTCTCTCATAATGTAGAACAGAAATACAGCTCCTAGGAGCTAAGTTCACATTATGGGTAACTATCAAGAATAGCGATCGGAGCTTGCTCCACCTTAGACATGAGTTGCCTCAGCTTGCACTACCATTAGGGTCAGTTGCTGCGTATCCAGGAATTTGCTTACGCTTGGAATCGCCGAACTTTATATAGTTTCTACTATATTCGGCATGAAACTCTTTGAGTTTCTTATTCGGCTAAGAAACGATATGGGATGTAACATCCCTTAACTTAAACAAGTCATATGTCGCCGAATTGAAGCCTTTGGCTCTTAATATATCTAATAATTCCTTATATTTAGAAGAGGTAGTATTAAAAAATTAGAAGAATTATCTTTAGATATAAAAATGTGCAGAGCGCAAAGCTATGATAACGCTGCCAATATGAAAGGTGTCTATACAGGTTTACAAGCTAGGCTGAAAAAACGTAGTCCCTCTGCACATTATATACCGTGCTCTAGTCATTCCTTAAATTTAATTAGCAACTATGCCGCGGAATCTTGTCCGGAAGCAGTGCAATATTTTTTGTTTTATTCAAAATGTATACAATTACTTTTTATTTTCAACAAGAAGATGGGGTATACTCCTTAAACATTTAGAAAAAAAAAATCTTTAACAGTTAAAAGGCTAAGTGAAATGAGGTGGTCCGCAAAAGCTGACGCTATATTGGCTTTGAAACGTGAACAAATTAAAGGCGCATTACTTGAACTATCCATTTCTCCTCATGAAAAACCTATTTCTAAATAAGACAGCTCGTCATTGGCTGAACGTTTTGACAAACTAGAAACAGCAATTTTAATAGTTATGTAGGACAAAATTTTACAACGAATAAATGCTACTAGTAAATCTCTACAAGATCCCGATATGGACTTGTTTTTAGCTAATAATTTGTTACATTCTTTAGTTGATTTTATTTTAGATATAAGAAATAGTTTTGCTGCTGTAAATGAAGAAACGAATTTATTAACAGATGAGACAAAATTTAAAGATGAAAAGGAAAGCGTTAAAAAACGAAAAAAAAATGAGTGACGAAGTTTCACAATCTAACAATGAGATTATATTACATGGAAAAGAAAATTTCGCTGTGAACACTTTAATGTCATTTGCGATAAGCTAATTTTGGAAATTAATGAAAGAACAAAGAGCTATTTCGACAATATTAGATATGTTTGACATTTTTTTGAAGGAAGATATAGATCAAGACAAGTACAAGACTAGTATTGATAAAATTTTACAAACTTATCGGACTGATATTGATCCAGAAAAATTTATTCATGAAGTTAAGCAATTTTTTATAATGACAAAGGAAGAAAATTCTTCAATTAAAAATATGTACAAATTTATAAACGATGGGTTAAGGTCTACTCTTCCGAACGTAGAAACAATTTTAAAAACATTTTTGAGGATGCCTATTTCAAATGCAAGTGCTGAACGCTCGTTTTCAATATGGAAATGAATAAAAAATTATTTAAGTAACTTGCACCAAAATAAAACAAGTGACCTGTCATTATTATGCATTGAATCAGATGTAATGGACTCGACCAATAATGCTGACATTAGATATATTTGCTAAAACCAAATCCAGAAAAAAAACTTTTAGTTATTAATTTTTTTATTTAAATTTGAACTGATTTATTTTTATACTTTTTTTAAATGCAAATATATGTATACCAATGTTGTATTGTATTAAAATGAGTTATTATGGAAATGTTGACTTTTATTTTCAATAAACTAAAAAAAATGCTTATTTTTGAGGGCCTCATAATTATGGTGCGCCTCGGGCCTCCAAAAGTATAAAGGCGCCCCTGCATGCAGATCTAGACCAGATTTTTTATTGATGATGTAAGACTGGTGTTCTTGTAATCTTTTCTCTACAGAACGTCCTATTTGACTGAAATAGCAGAGGTGGCAATTTCAGAGAAACAGTGCCGTCTCTAGGAGTCCTGGCGCCCTGATGCAATTTTAAGTTGAGCTCTCCCATTTAATAAACACTAATATTAAAATGTATTTTTATTTTATTTATTCTACGCACTTCAGCGCCCCTTCAAGAAGCCTTCTCGATGCGGCTCATCGCCTGTTTACCGTGTTAAGCACAGAACTTGACAATCGCCAGTGACAAAGAGGTTTGACTACGAAGTGTAAGATGTAGTTTTGGAAGTTATTACAAGCACGTTATTTAGGTACTCTTGATTATTTGAAAAAGAATGGTTGTTCATGTAGGACCTGTTATTATTGCTGTCATTATAGGACACCTGCAAAAATTCCAAGGACTCATCGCTGGAGGGTACTCTACTCCCATACACCACCCATCACCCATCAACAGGATTTTTTTTTTTTTGTGTGTGTAACTAAGTATGTTCTCATGGCCGATTTGCCTGTACCTGGGATAAAAAACCTGAGTTTCTTGAAGAAAATATCCTGCTACCTTGCCAAGTCAAAAAATAAAGATTTTTCTCGTCACGACGAGAATCGAAAGCAGGCCTTTTAAAGTCGAAGAGCTCCATGTCCACAGCACAATTCGAAGAACAACCTTGTTGTTCTTCCAATTGTGCTATGGAGGTGCACAATTTTTTTTTATGCGATTCCCACCCACGATAGGTTATTATAAACCTACAGTACATTTTGTACCGTAGGCAGTCTAAGAATGTTTTTTACCATTTTTATCAATTTTGTATCTTTTTTGTCATTTTCTATTTATTTTTACATAGGCCGATCTCATAGTCCGGAAACCCTGTTCTAGAGACCAAACATGGAACCTTTTCAAGCCACTTCAAGCTTCCAATGAGCCCATCGCCCCGATAGTCTCACACGGGAAGAAGGAATTCATTTTCAACCAAAAGACAATTACAAAAATCCGTGCCCATAGCATAATTCGAACCCGCCACCTGTTGGCTGACAAAACGGCCATCTCCATCATTTCCATGTATTTTTCTGGTCGTCTGTGACAACTTCCTTATTTTTGCCAGACGAGAACTTCGACAGAAATCCACGAACTTGATTATACAGTGTAGCTTTTATATCGGACAAAATACATTTAGTGGTTATGCCACTAACACTAGACATATAATCTGCTGGAACCAGCTGACTGTTTTTATTGAAACTTCAATAACAATTTGTCACTTCGAATCTCAAGATGTCGATATCCAATATGAGGGAAGTGACCATTAAAATGCTATTAATTTGTTTTTCATTTTTAAATAAGAAAAAAAAAGCATAAAAAGTTACTGGTTTTATCGATTCTGTTGTGCTTAGCGTTTGCCTACTCAGGCAACCACAACTGAATCTTGCATTTTGACCGTGCGATGTTTAACAAAAAAACGAAAAAAAGCCTGGCTCTACCCGTGGTATTAAATATGCGAAAGCTTAAAGGGTTGTATAAGTATATTTAGACTACTGTTCTCAGATTTGGTCCCCAGGATTTGAAGGGGATAAATTAACTGTGGAAAGGGTATAAATGCGGATAACAAAGATGGTTTCAGGACTGTACAATGTTAGTTATGAGGATTGGCTGAGGGAATGCAGACTGCAGAGTTTGGGGGAAACAAGAAGGAGAGGTCATATGATTGAGACTTTTAAACTGTTGAGAGGTGGTTACAGGGTTGACACTGGGGAGTTCTTTCGTTGGTTGAACAGCGGGAAGGAGTGTGACAAGAGGCCATCCCTGGAAGTTACAAAAGGAAACTATGAGCAAGTGGGTGAGGAGTGGTGTCTTTGCATGGAGGGTGGTTGAAACATGGAATACATTGCCTGTTGGAGTGGTCAGAGCGAGAATGGTTAAGGAGTGGTATGATAGACTGTGTTTCTCAGGGGGGGGCCTCCCTTCGATGAGTACTGATAAACTTTGTGTTTCTTAGGAAGGACCTCCCACGATGAGTGTTTTGACTCCATGGAGGCCTGAATAATAATAATAATTTCTAGGGAGGAGAGAATTCTTCGCATTTCGAAAAAAAAATTGCAATAATATCGTGAAGGTATTAGGCATGTATTCCCAGAGGTGGAATCAGGTTTAGTTGAAAGGTGATTAGGAATATTTTATTATTATTATTATTATTATTATTATTATTATTATTATTCCTGACACCTCCAAGGAATCCGAAAACTCATCGTGGGAGGACACCTACAACTGTCTCAGATACAACTGTTTCAACCACACACGGAACCTCTATTACGAATCGTCTCCATCAACGCCATCTACCTCCCACCTCCAACACTACCACAACTAGTATTTTTTTGTCTGTAAAATGCGTGTGTTCTGAAGGGCCGATTTTTCTGTATATGCGGGATGAAAAACCCGAGTTTCCAGGAGAAAAAACCCTGCTACCTCCGTATGAGATCGGATAACTCACCTTCGATTGAAAATCGTCCAGATAAAGATTCCTCCCGTCGCGACGAGAATCGAACATAGGCCTATTCCAATCGAAGGGCGCAATGTACTGCAACGTCAGCGCCTTCATAGCGCAATTGGAAGAACAACGGTGCATTGCACCATTCAATTGGAATAAATCTAATTTCGATTCTCGTCACGAAGGCAGGAATCTTTATCTGGACGATTTCAATCGAAGGTGAGTTAGCCGATCTCATACGGAGGTAGCAGGGTTTTTTCTCCAGAAACTCAGGTTTTTCATCCCGCATACAGACAAATCGGCCCTTCAGAACACACGCATTTTACAGACAAAAAAATACTAGTTGTGGTAGTGTTGGAGGGTGGGCGGTAGATGGCGTTGATGGTGATGATTCGCAGTAGAGGTTCGGTGTAGTGGTTGAGACAGTTGTAGGTGTCCTCCCGCAATGAGTCCTTCGGACTCCTTGGAGGTGTCACGAATAATAATAATAATAATAATAATAAAAAGATGGGTTGTGATAGCATTCGTATACTACTGTAGTGACTCATTCAAGTACTGTTTGTCCCATCCTTTCCACTTTTAATTAAACTTGGATAAAATACAAAATGTTCAGTAGAATTACCAGTAATAATAAAATTATATGTTTTGTAATCTAATAATTTACAAAATTCAGTAACTGTTGCCGTTACTGAATAGGCCACAGAGTCTCGTTTTCTTTTCAAAAGACTGCAGTCTAGATCAATTTCTTCATCTAAAGTAGTCCGTTCTCGTAATAAAACAGACATTTTTAATGGCATCCAGGGATATATAAAATATCAGTGGCCTTTCCTTTATAATACACGGGAAATAGTATTATTAAACAATTATACCTAGCAAATCACAAATCAAGAAAATAAGCGAAATTTTAGATAACAAATTTCGATCAAAGCTGTAACCAAACTGCTTTCTTTTTATAGGAGACACTTAACAATTTATGAATTGTTTAAAATTCACAAAACTCTATTCCTTTATATCCTATTGTTAGTTTTACAGGTGCTCCTACATGAAAAATTGTTAAATATTTGTGAAGATTAATTTTTTCAGTTTATACAACTTATCCTTTCTACATAAGGAATTATATATCGAATTATCGAAATTATGTCTCCATTGTATCTCAAAAACCAACGATACCAATTTATCCACAAACAATTTGATGGTGAGCTTTCATGCTACGTCATTGTTTATTAGATATAATATCAGCTACTCCCTAAGGACTCTCAGCTGATATTCTTAAATTATTTGAGTTTGCCATACACTCTAAATGCATTTTCCTGACAAGGGCGTCTATACAAGCAGGTGAAGGGTTGTACCATAGGTTCCTTCATCATAATCACTATGATTAAACTGTTTCATAGAATACTAAGATGAATGTCCTTTCACATGCACCCCCCATGTCTCTCGATTGGTTTTTAATATGTTGATGTTGTGTTAGCTATTTGACCATACACACATACACACATGGATAATTAGGTGATTTCCGAGATAAAATTAGCAACCGTTTCCTAGCATAAAAGTTACGTTAAAAAAAGGAAAATAATAGAGTCCTTCCATTCTTGGGCCAGCTGCTAAAAAAAAAAAAAGAAAATTGATGGTAGCCTTAGCTTTTCAGTTTATAAAAGCACAGGTTCTCTGTAAGATACATTCTTCAGAACTCTATGCACCATCCTAAGCATTAACTCCAATCTGTTCCTCTGAGAATACACTCAGACAAGAATTTCAATTCAGAAAAGATAACATGATTCTGAATGGATATTTTCATTATCATCAAAGAACCCCAGGAGGTCGAAGACTAATTGAAGAAGGATGTAGATCATCCAACCAGATGTTATACCTTCTCTTATACACATTGGAAGTAGTCACCACCACAACAGGCATATTGTTCCACTCTCATTCCTTTCTTAATTGCATAAAAACTTAATTTCGACGGATGTTCTGTGTTCTCTCCCTCCCTCCCCTTCCATATGCCTAAAAAGTTATCAGTGGATAACCTATAAGGCCCTCTCAGATATTTATACATCTCTGTCATATCACCGGCTTTCTTCTCTATACCAGTATAGTATAGTTCACATATTCTCACCTTATTTTCGTAACTTACCTTCCATTATCCTCATATTCATTTTATTACACTTCTTGCACCTTTTCCACAGCTTCTTTATCGCCTCCAAACCCAGATGATCATATTTATGCACTGTAGTCCATGTGTTCATATCATGACTTGAAAAGAGGCAAATAGCTTGTCTCAGTCGTTTAACATCGCAGTTACCCTCTTAGTTCTATTTGCAATTTAACCTTTGAACTTCAGATTTCTATCGGCCATAAGGCCAAGATCCCTAGCTTCATTAGTTCATTGTAAATTCCCACTAAGCTGTTGGGAATCTCATCATGCCAAAGTGCATTACTTTACACTTACTAACATTGAATTAACAGTCATTATCATTTGCTCACTGTTCCATGTTATTCAAGTCACTGCGTAAGCACTGCTTATTAGTAACATCCCTGTTTGCCCTGCTTATCTTTGCATATAAGTAAACAATTGAATATTTCCTTTTAGGTTCTTTCCGATATCATTCAAGTATAGATTTAATGTCCGACCACCAGTCTTGAAAATATCAATTGAGCTAAACAGCATCACTTAGTTTAGGGATTGAAAGAGGTTAGAGATTTATTTATTTATTTATTATGCTCTGCATTTTACATGGCCACTGAAGAAAAAAAAAATAGAACAATTATTCCTGGTTTTTTGTAAACACTTGTTTGTTAAACATCTGGTGGGTCGTTCAACGTTTCTTTTTTCAAAGCATATAGTCCAAAAAAAAAAACACCTAACTTTAAAGAACATATCTAAAAAGAAATGCATAAGCTTTCTGTGTAGAGATTCTTCATAATTCAAATGCACGCCATTTGAACTATTAAAAAAAATGCATATCTGTTACTGGCTTCAGTAACTTCGTAGAAATGGTGCTTGTGTCTTCTGAAGGTCTATTTTCATGCGACCTTCATGAAAATAAATTCTATTTTCATGAAGGCCGCATGAAAATAGACTTTATCCAGAAGTAAGTTTTCTAACCTTTCTTCGAAGGGTTCCCCAAAGAAAAACAAGCAAGTTTTTTTTCCGGAACCTTGGGTTTTTCGTCCAGTAAACTCAAGAAAACCAACCTCATAACTCACATTATTTCCGACAATAATATCTCCTGTTAGGGTTTGGTACAAAGAGATGGCAACCTTGTTTGCCTGTCTTATTATCGGTTGCCGCTTATAATTAGCGATAGTCAAGGGCCAAAAGGAGAAGGAAACCTGAGGGAGCTAATAACATACAGACTATCCAAATCCAGACTTCATGTCCCACAGATATCAGCCATATTATACATGTGAGAATGACAGCTACTGCAAAAACCAGCAGACATCCTCCAATGGTGGCATGATTATTTTAATGCAATATATAATGAAGAGTACCCACATCCATCAATTCTCAGTGCTGATCTTGTTCTTGGGGTTATACCACTTATCACACCTACAGAGATTTCAACTACTATCCATGCTATTAAAACCTGAAGGCAACTGGATCTGATGATATCCCCATAGAAGCCTAGAAAACATTATGACAACAAGGGGTGGAGTTTTCAAAGGACTGTTTAATAAAAGCATCAAGGAAGATGAGACCTTATCAGACTTGCAGACTAGCACTACAATACCTATTTTGAAAGATTAAGGTCATGTCACTGTCTGCACTAATTACCACCTCTGTTCGCCACCTCTGCAACACCATGAATATTTTTGAATGCACAATCGATACCAATTTAAGACTCGTCACAATATCAACAAATCAATGTGGCTTTGTAAAAGATTGTTGGTCAACAGTCGCACACATTGCACAGTGTGCAATGTGTTGTGCAACACACACAAACGGCAGGACAGTAAAGGCAACAAAGAGGAGGAAATACTTAAAAAAAAACGTTTTTTGAAAGTGATTTTTTTATTGGCCGGTGAGGATTGCGGCGGCAACTAAAGTTTTGCACACAGGCACCAGACACTACTGGCGCGCCCCTGAACAGATGCAACCAATACCGTCTGCCTACTAATGGAAAGACACAGGGAGAAACGTAAAACAGTCCACATGACCTTCTGAACCATGGAGATGGCGTTCATTCGGGTCCCACATGAATTGCTCTGGTACTCTACACACCCATGGCATCTCTGAAGCCAATATATGCTGGGTGCAGTTTATCTACAGTAACACCATTAGCTCCATCACTGTGCTGCTCGTGTCACCAAACCATTTAACATTCAGCTAGGCATCCACCAAGGATCTGTACTATCAACACTTCTGTTTGTCCAGCGCATGAATACATTGACTGCAGACATGCAACCCATGTATCCTACTGGGCCCACAAGACCAGAGAACAACTTGAATTACTGGTCAATCAGTGAAAAACTCTGCTTGACGACGTTGGTTTGCGACTTAATCTGACAAAAACTGAATATGTAGAATGCGGCACTTAAGCAAGTGACATATTTCTAGTTAATGGTACTGAACTAACTAAGACCTCAAACTTTTAGTACCGTGGATCTTGTGTTACCTGTGATAGGAAATCCTCATAGACGCCAGAACATACATTAATGCTGCCTGGCTGAAATGGTAACAGGTCACTCGAGTCCTCTGTGACAAGAAAATACCATGGCGTCTGAAATCCAAGATCTATATCTTGATCATCCGACCAACTGCACTTTATGGAGCAGAGTGCTGGCCTGTAACAAAACAGCATGAATATGCAGTACGTGATATGGCGATGCTGATGTTCTGAATAGACACTGGGATATACATAAGCGCATTACGAGCGATGACATCCGGAAAATCTTGGCTTTGCCCCAATCCTAGAGAAGATGAGGGAAGTGCACCTACGATAATATGGACATTTGGCCAGGGTTGACAAGGAATCTGTTGCAGGACGGGTCTTTACTCTTAGTCCAGATGGCCAAGACCCAAAGGAGGCCCGAAAAAGCGCCGATGAATAGCCTAAAAGAAGATATACAGTCCATCGGAGCCTGCCCTACTGATGCTGCAAACCACATGAAATGGAGGACCAAATGCAATCCAGTGGACCCTTTAGTAAGCATGACATAATTCTAGGATGAAGTCATGGGCCAGCTAACTCTGATTTGCTACTGGTGGTGAATGCAGTGCCCACTCAGTCTCGAAAAGCTAGATAGGGTTAAGAGGCCTCACATATTCCTTATAAGGGAATAATAGGCGTTAGCTGATTTGATATTTGTTGCTGAAAACAGTTTTAGTGTTTACTATGTACTTAATGTTTATTACTTGCACATAAAATGCGCCATCATCTGTTACTAGTCCGTTGTGTGTCAATTTTTTTTTGTTTATACAAAAACAATAATGTATAAATTTAATATTTTAATATGATTTAAATTTAAAAAATGAAATGTCATATTTTAATATTTTTGGTTATTGTTTTTGGTATGTTTCTGTAATTGCATATTTCATATCGCGCCAATTTATTTATTTTATATAAAGCGATTGCAGATTTCATATTAGGCCCATTTCATTTGTTAGTTTAGAAGAAAAGAGTTGTTAGCAAAGTAACTTAGTTACAAAATGGAGGATCTTCCACAATGTTCTTTAGTTAAGGTAAACTTTGGCCGTTAATGTTGTGTATGTGTGGAGCTAGTTTAAATTAGAAATCGTTAAAAGAACAAGTAAAAAAAAAAAAAAAGAACAATCACCGCGACATTATAGTAGTTTCTATTAGGTATAAATAATTTTTTTTCAATAGTGAGTTGCTCCTGAAGCTGTAACATACGGAATTAATTGTCAGTGAAGTTTGTATGATATAGATTGGTATATAGGGTACAACGGAGTACATATTTGTACGCTAGAATTAAACAAGGGAAAGGATATACCTGCACGTATGTATTGAAATAGTTAATTTCAATTAACTATTTCAATACAAAAGTAAAATTTGCCTTGATAGATGTGCTAACGTCTTAAAATCAGAACAAGGGACAGCTTTACATTCGCAGTGGATGAAATGAGAACAAAGCAGAATCTGAAATATCCATATTTTAAAAATGTATTCGCCTTGATCTAATTTAAGTGTTGCAGAAAAAAAAAAACAACAAAATGATTTATCAAGTTTTCATATTTCAAGAAGTTGATTAACGGAATGTATTTATTTATGAACCTAATAGGAATTTAGTTTTCTGGGTTTTTTCTTAAACGTGACTGACCTGGACCTCTGAACAAATCTTATCACAAACATGATTGCAAAGGGGGGAAATGAATTGTATTTTCATGCACAAGAGGCCATTCAGTTTCCAGGAAACTGAAAATAATTATTATATATATAGGACTGTACGAAATCCTGGATGAAATTGCAAATCAACAGTTCAGTTGAAGGCGGGAAGAGTTTAAGATGGTAAATAGAGAACAAGGTAGTATGCTAGTGAACAGAACATACAACATACATGCATAAAAACAATCTCTATAGACCACATTATTAAGAAAAATGACATTAAGTCAAATTCAAATAGGAACTATTTAACTCAAATGGACATGTATACAAGATGTTCAGTACATCAATTAATAGGAATAAAGAATTACTCTACCTCAGGCAGAGCACTAAGAACAAGAACTCAGTCTATTTAGTTTTCATGCTATTTAAAACCTTAAATTTTCCCTACAATAAACCCACTGTCTTGCAATATCACATAGATGATGGTTTCCCCATTTGGCCACATGTCCGATATACACTGCGCAGTTTCTTAACACATATAAATAGTCAACTCCCCAGGATCCAGTTTACATTAAAAAAAAGAAAACAACAATCACTCATTCCTAGACACTCTGATTACAGGCTAACCTGATGGATCCCTGGCATTATCCGTTTACCAACATTTACCAGCAGTCATCCCATCCCAACAATAAGAGATTGTGAAAATCGTATATAACAGGGCAAAATAATCAGTTCTGATAACAGTGTCCTAACTACTGAACTTGATCATCTTCTCAAGACTTTCTTAGCCAGGGGTTACAATCTCAAAAAATTTTTTAAAATATTAAAACCACGTAATCGCCCTCTCCCCTCTCCTTTCAGAGAAGAGATTACTCAAAATCTATCACCATTCCATATATCTGGAGAACATCTGAAAAATTGACAAAAATCATAAGGAAATACAACTTTACAACCACTTACAGACCACACAGAAAACTAACATCCCTTATCCTCTCCGCCTAAGACCAGCCATATTCTCTAGACCTACCAGGTCCCTTCCAGTTGCATCCTGTGCTGCTATGGCCAAACATACAGGACAGCCAATATCAGAATTTCTGAACATATGGACTACACCTGGTTCCTCCAATTCAGCCGTCAGGACTTGCTCACCATACTTTGGACACCCACCACATGGTATGCTGGAAGAATACCCCTACCTAATAGAAATAAATATATGAAAGGTTGTTCTCTCGAATCGGCCCCAGTTCTGAAAAACTTTCCAAATTTGGGAATCATTAATTATGAGATATTCAACTCAACGGCTGAGACTCTCTAATTTAGCCCATAAGGGGCGCCATTTAGGTCTTAAAACCTGACTGGTTACCTTCCTTCACTCTCCAGGCTCCAAGACCATGTCAACAAATTAAACATTATTCAACAAGAACAATTTGGCTTCCATCGAAACCATAGCACCACCCAACAGATTCACAGGCTGATAGAACACATTACCATAGGATTCAATTGGAATCAGCACACTGGAGCCATCTTCCTAGACATCTCAAAGGCATTTGACAAGATCTGGCACCAGGGTCTGCTTTACAAACTTATCATCTCAAACATCCCACTGAACATGATATGCCTCATCAAGTCATACCTCACAAACAGAAAGATGCAAGTTAAAATAAGTGACACAGTCTCAAACCAACGACAAATCCTTGCCGGAGTTCCTCAAGGATCACTGCTGGCCCCGATTCTGTTCAACATCTACATGGCAGATATCCCTCAAAATCCTGTCACATCCACCATTGCTCTCTATGCAGATGACACTGCTATACTAGCCAGATC
This sequence comes from Typopeltis vanoorti, assembly GCF_054136105.1. Classification (NCBI taxonomy): domain Eukaryota; kingdom Metazoa; phylum Arthropoda; class Arachnida; order Uropygi; family Thelyphonidae; genus Typopeltis; species Typopeltis vanoorti. The sequence goes on from NC_143555.1 coordinate 151,723,955, forward strand.
CCGCGAACCTCACCTTGTAACCAAAAAATTACAAGACACCATCCAAAAGTTAGAAAAATGGTTTGCAGACTGGCGACTACAAGTAAACCCCCAGAAAAGTACAAGTATACTCTTCACAAGAAGACGAGCAGCCCCCAAAGGAGACGTCACCCTGTTCAACACAAATATTCCCTGGAAAACGGAAACTAAATACCTTGGAATACTCCTCGACAAAAGATTATGCTTCGACAGCCACATCAAGAGCACATGCACCAAAACATCAAAAGTCATCGCCCAGCTGTACCCGTTGATAAATAGACACATCAAACTAAACACAAGAAACAAAATTCTACTCTACAAGACAGTGATCTGGCCCACAATTACATATGCCTCCCCAGCCTGGAGCCATACTTCCAAGACAAATATACTCAAGCTACAAAGACTACAAAACAAGTGCCTTCGGATGATCCTGGATGCCCCATGGTTCATCAGGAACAACCAGATCCACCGGGACATAAATATCCCCCACATCTCCTCACTACTACACTCCCTCGGAGAAAAATACTTCAAGACAGTGTCCAACCATCCAAACCAATTAATCCAGCAAACCGGAAACTACGATAGCAAGGACCACTGGAAACACAAGAGACCTAAAGCCATACTAACACCCAACGATGACACTTAACCACCTATGCCCCCTCAGGGCGAGATAAATTAGCTCCAAACTTCTCCCATCACCGCTTCCAAAACAGACAACAGGGAATACAAAAAGCGTAAAGCTTCACCCTCTGCGCCATAAAAGTCCTGCGTCCTTCACTCTCATTTGTTCCGACTTAGTGCTTGGCATGTACTTATAATTACTTTTTCGGAACCATGATAGCAAAGTAATGTTGCTGAAATATAGGTAAGTATTAATTAAAGTTTTTATTTTTATAATTAATATTTTAGTATGCGTTGTTATTTCCTGAAAAATAATAGTTATGGGTAAACAACGTATAACCTATCAACCAGAATTACTACCGTCCATTAAAATTCCATTGCACGCAAGTCCTGTCAATACGGAAATCTGAAGTTGAAGACATCCAAACAACAGAATAGACTATCCTTTTAAAACGCTTTTGGGATAATAACGTTTTCTGGAATTGCGAAATTGAAACACCAGTTTACTTCACCGAATTCTCCACATTTACAGGTGCACTAGCTTCGCTCTTCTACGGTTACAGATTTCCTCAACCCGCGTTTTCTTGGCCGACACTAACGAAGCAATCTATGCGCATGCTGCGACGCTGAACCTTTGGGCGATTCTTTCCGAGGACTCGAACACTTCAGCAGACAAAGAATTTCAAAAAATATGTTTGCACATCACGAAATATAAAAAATATTAAAACTCAAATTCCCCGCCTCAACCACCTCCTAACACAGCAGTAAAACTTAACATCTTGCGCACTAGCACCGAAAAAAAATTCCCGCAGAAGAAATAATGATCCAAGTAAAGCCAGGTACCGTCAGCTTCCCTTAACTATATTGCCAACAACATGAGATTGGCATGCCAAATCACCAAAAAGCAACCTCCTAAGGAAGGATTTTGAAGCTCTGCAAGAAATTAAAAAGAGAATAGTAATGAAGCAGAGAAGGGAAATGCCACTGTGGTTTTAAATCAACTGGATTACACAGATGAACTTGTCTCTTTATTTCTTGTTCTTTTTAGTTCTACCTCTCCATAGGCTATGATCCCACCAGTATACAGATCAGAACACTCCATTAAACATGCCCCTTGCAGTGGAAGTCGCAAATAAAATGTTATAACTCTAGACCCCCCCCTTTTCACCCAGATGTGCTATTACATCCCATTGTGGATTGGATTCACCCACATACAAATTAGCCATATATTTAACAGAAGTGCCCACACAATATCCTGGCAACACACCTTCACACAAAAAAACCCACCCCACTTTAAAGCCAGTATAGAAAATCTAACACACTGACATAATGGTCAGTTTTGAGGTCTTCTCCTCTTTATTCACTGATGTCCTCAAAGATACCTTAGACCTCGTTAAGCCATATTTCCTCCTAATATCAGAGTCCTGGTTCAGTACACATAAACTCAGACTGTTTTGTTTGGTAAGGAAAATTCTACAAACAGATAGAGGAGGCAGCCATGGGTTCACCACTTTCTCCACCCCTAGCTAACTTCTTCATGGAGACCTTTGAAAAAAAAACAGCCACACTTTGTCCCACATAAATCCACTATCTGGCTATTCTGCATAGATGTGTTTCCCATTTGGCCACATAGTCTGGATACATTAGCGGAGTTACTGATAAGTATTTTGCTTAAATGTATTTTGACAATTTCGATATTGTGATCATAAATAATATTGGAGCAAACAAATAATCAGAACAAGCTAAATTGTCATCAAGTTTTTGTTTTGGTTTCAGTTCACAATTTTGTTTCTGGTTTACTATTTCCAGTTTTGGTTTTAGTTCACTATTTTAGATGAATGCTGTGGTGTTTTAACTATCTTTACAATATTATTTTGTTTATTAATAGTGTTGTGCACTTTTAATAGTCTAAAGAAGATGGCATTTATAGTGGTTTTTTCATTTTGTGTATCTATAAAATAGATAAATCTCCAAGAAAGTATTCAAAAATGTTTGCTTTCTCAGCCCACATCCATGATTCAAAGATGAATTGCCAATGATGTTTGGATACTATTAATGTGATTTTAAAGAAGCTAAGGGAGATGGGTTACCTTTTTTCTTCTGACAGAAAAGGAAAACTACACTTATCAAAATTGTTTACTAGTTAGGAAAAGCAAAATGAATCCAAGATTGTCTACTGTGCACTTTAATAGAGATTGGCATTTAGTGGGATTAATGTGTCTGACATGACAATGCATCTATGATTATTAGAAGCAGAGAGGACTGTTTACAGACCAAAAGAAAAAAGAACCAACTGTTGACAGGCTATTATATTATTACATGACACCTCAGGGGTCCAAACACTCATTAAGGAGGTCACCCACTCTACAACTCAATTCACCAACTGCAACTATGATCAATACAACTACATGAACGACGCTGTTATCACCACTAGTATTTTCAGATAATCAAGCATCCATGCCCACAGTGGAATTCGAACCCACAGCCTTTTGGTTGGAAAGTGGGTACGTTAACCACTCGCTAACCAGGGCTCCATTGGCAGAAGTGTACGAAGGTCACTTTCTCAGGTGAAAGTCATTTCTTTGTCCAAGGAGAGAGAGTATCCTAAGTTTACAAATCAGTGGTTGAGAATACTTCTTCTCCCACCTATCTTCAACAAGCTTGTAAACACCCAACTAAAAAGATGTTCTTGAGCTGTTTTACACATGGTGGTCGAGGGTTACTTGTGCTTGACGTTATAATGAAAAGTGACCAACACGTAAAAATATTGGAGAAAAGAATAGTCCTATAGATTCAGAAAGACAACTAGTCTTTCAGCAGGGTCTTGCTTCATCCACACTCTCTTGACATTAACCCAATAAAGAATTTGTGTATAGTGAAATGAGGACTTGGAAAATTAAATTGTGAAATAAAGGATTAACGTAATACAATCCATTATAAAAGTATGGTTTTCAGATGCAGAAATAAGTGTTCTACGTTGATAATATATGCCTAAGTGAATTAATGAACTTGTTAATAAACAGAAGCACATAAATTATTAGGTAAAGTTGGAGGTTTAATTTTTGTACTTATTTTCTTGAAAAATTAAAAATTTTTCTTTGAAATGTGTGTGTTCGGATTAATTTGTTTGCTACTGTGTACTGCTAATGGTTTTTAGAATTTGTTTTGTAAGTTACGGATTATTATTGACAATTTCACCATCATGATCATAAATAATATTATTACAATCAACTTCAAGGAGTTCTTAGACTCACTGAGCTCCCGCTAAGAATCATGTTTCAGCATTCCCACAATATCTATCATACTTTGATTTGAACTCATACATGGTCATGCCACTCACAACAGAGTCTGGCAGCTTATTCCACTCATTCACCACTCCAAGTAAACCTAGTTCTAACACCTTTGCTAACTACACTCTTGCTCAGTTTCCATAGATGACTCCTAGTTCTTCCACTACCAGACCTGTTCTGAAAAATTTCCTCTGAATTAAGCAGTCTCAAAACAGAAGGGTAACCAGTGGAATGCCCCAGGGTTCTATTCTTGGGCAATTGCTGTTTAACTTGTAACCGATATATCCTGTGGACTGACTGGGGGATCTTCAGTTATTTGCTGATGATGCAAAGTTGGGAAGAATTAGAAGTAACACTGTTGATGTTGAATCCCTTCAGGAATAGGCTTTCTGCTTGGACAAAAGAGTAGGGTTGTAGTTAATGTTAATAAGTGCAGAGTGTTGCATTTTGGAGTGCAGAAATATAACGTTGTGTACTCTATCGATGGTGCTGTCCTGCAGGAAGTGGATGAGATCAGAGATTTGGGAGTGATGGTTGACAGTAGACTGAAGTTTAAAGGGCCTATTGTTAGTGTTACAAAACGCTGCATATCATGCCTTTATACTATCCCAGTCTGATTTGTTATCCTTGGTACTAACTCAGGCACTTCCCATTTAGGGGTGGGTGGGATTGGGGAATATACTACTAATGTTTTTTTTTTAAATTTGTAACATATTTCTTAGGATGTCTAACTTACCCAATAAAGAATAACACAGACTGTAGTATAAAAACATTGGCTGATTTGATGATGAGGTAATTAAAACTTGATAGGTAGGTTCCCCCCCTTTTGACAATCAATGACAAGGAAGGCATATTTCACTTGTAAAATCAGTACAAAAAATGTTTTTTATTTAGTCATTGTTTCTTAGTTGATGTATGGGACATTTCCTTCCCTAGAGATAATAGAAAAATAAAAAAATAAATAGTAGGCAGAGAAATGGGGAGGGTGGACAGGGGTACACAGTGTGAGAAAGGTGGATGCTCCAAGAGGATCTGAAAGCATGTGTAGAAAGGAATGGGATGACCTGGGATCTAGAGGAAACAAGGACTTGAAGAGGGTTCTAAAAGGAATAAGCAAAAAGGGAAATGGCCCCAGTTGAGCATGGAGAGATCACATCAAATGAGTGGTATCAGTAGAACAAATTGTAGATCCAGAAATGAACTGTTGTGTTTGTATACAAATGCTAGAATTGTAAGAAACGAAACAGATGAAATGGTTGTATTAGTTGAGTCTGTTTACCCAAAAATTGTTGGAATAAATGAGACATGGTTAGATGAGGATTACATCCTGATAGGAATGGAGATGGAGAGGTATGATGTGTTTTGTGAGGATAGAAGGGGTAAAAAGGGAGGGAAACTGCTATTGATAAAGAATTATGTCCACCCAAATTAGAGATGAAAGAGTGCCTATGGTTTAGATGTAGTATGGTGTGAGATAGAGGTGAATGGAATGAAATACTTGGTGGGATGTTGTTATAGGATTAAAATTTGGGAAACAAAAAGGGTGCAGAATTCATGCTTAGTGAGGATATATATTATCTGAGATGGAGGAAATAAGAGATCTGGGGGCTGGGTGGATAAGGATCTGAAATTTAGAGAACACTGCCAAAATTGGGAAGATAACACAAAGGTTTCTGGGAATGAGTCAGAGGACACTGACTTGTAGCAGTAGGGAGATTCTTGTTCCATTGTGTAAGGCTTTGATTAAACCTGATTGTCGATTTCGAAAAGGCATATGACAAGGTGCCAAGAGAGAAGCTATTCAATACACTACAGTTATATGGTGTCAATGGGCCATTATATCAAGCAATACTTAGTCTTGGATGTACAGGAAGATGGTTTAATGTTAAATCTGGTGTGAAACAAGGATGTACATTATCCCCTCTGTTACTCATTATCTATATGGATCACATTATGAAGGAAAGTGGTATTAAACATGATATCAAAGGAGATGTTAATGTCAGCTCCTTGCTTTATGTGGACGATGTTATACTTCTAAATAAATCTGCAACAAGTCTGCAAGATTCTCTGACTAAATTGAATGACTGTTATAATAGAAATGGTATGATATGAAGATGACCAATAAAAAGACAATGAAAATAGGCAGAATCATTGAAAATGTCAGCTGTGTTGTGAATGGAGAAGCTGTGGAACAAGTAAAACATTTCAGCTACTTAGGCACGATTTTTAGCGAAGATGGTAAATTAAATATGGAAATAGACAACAGAACCAACAAAGCTGGTATGGTAGGAAGTCAATTGAATAAATTCATATGGAATAAGTGAAAAATTAGTCGGAACACTAAATTAGCTGTATACAAGACTGTGTTCAAACCAGTTTTAACTTATGGATCTAAAAGCTGGGTCAGAAGTAAAACACGTGAGCAAAGACTAGAGACCGCAGATATGAGAGTCCTGAGAAAGATTAGAGGCATGAACAAATGGCATCAATGGCAATATCATATTATAAAAATGGATATTAGGAAAGAACTTGACATTGTCAGCATCGTTAGCAGAGCTATTTTAAGGTGGTACGGTCACGTAAACAGAATGGGTGAGGAAAGATTAGCAAAACAAGTGTTCTTTGCCAAATTGGCAGGAGAACGACCCAGAGGAAGACCATGATATAGGTGGATTGATACGGTACAAAGTGCCTTAGATGTAGAAATACAAAATCTGGTAATGTTGGAGTCTTGACAAGTAACAGATTGATTTGGAGGAAAATTGTAGTTATGAAGTTAGTAATGATGTAAATTTTTCATATAGTACTATCATATCCTGTATGCTCCTTGAGGGTACATGGTAGGAATTTGATGATGAGAAAGAAAAACGGTTTTCGAACCAACCCTTACTGGCACAAAATCCATGCTGAGAGATTTCTTCTGAAGAATCTTGATCAAGTTCTTTTAAATGTTCATAAACTTTGCGAGTTTTTTGCTTAATAAGGTGTGTTCATCGAAAGGAATTTTCTTTTGAGTGCAATCTTCTATTCAAATCATTAGCGATTTCTCCATTTTTTTTCTATTTGAATATCGCAAACACGAGTAACGTGCTTTGCACTTACTATTGACCATCAATAACACTCTCAGATTTTATGTTCATTTTGTTTGATTGTTTGAATTGTTTCATTTAAATTCAGAGTCCTTGCAACAACTCCTGATTTTTCTAATTCTAATTTTCAACTCATCCAAGATTTTTATTTTTTCTTCGAAAGAAATGAATTTTCTCTTCAATGTTGTTTTTTTTTCTTTTGTTGCAGTTTTAGTGGCCATTACAATAAAAAAAAACTTTTACATAAAAAAAAAGCTTTACATATGTAAGTAACTCACCAGAAAATAAACTGCCCAGCTTAAGAATAACACACTTATGATTTTAAATGTACTTTCCTGGCAGAAAACGAACACAATTTTCAACAATTAACATTTTTATACAGTAAATCCTAGATGGAGAACCTGTGGCACGTCCACAATTTGCAGGTGATATCCATTTATATGCTTATAAATTATTCAAGTTTTTTTTAATTGTTACAAGCTAAATTTTGTTTTACACAAGACAGCAGCTATAAAGACGTGCATATGATTGGTGCGGTATTAACAAAAGATTGTTCGACCCAAAGACAAAAGCACCCAATAAGTGAAATGTTAATTCTCTTCAATTCCAGAACATCTGAAAGCTCATAACGTAACATTCACTATTATTTTTAACACGTTCACAACAGGGTGTCATTCCGATGGAACTTCTCATTACTGACTGGCTCAACTCACACAAACGTTTCAACCCTTTGTTGAATTTTATGGCTTATTTGCATTTGAGGTGGCAGGCAAACTCACACATTCATTATATAGCATATTTCAACTCTTGGTAGTCTTTTGAGTTGGCCTTTGTGATTTGTCATAATGGCATTGAGAATTTCAAATGCAATAAAACACACTTATTTCATAATTAAAAAATTGGACAATAGTTTTTAGTTAGATACTGCTTCAGTGCAACATATAGTTTTGCTTAAGTCTATACAGCATAGTTTCTGTGAGAGGGGACATGTGATTTATTAGTTAGTGCTGTTTTTATTCCATCTGTCTCTAATTGCACTATTTGTTGAGAATGACAGACTGCAAAAGCCTCTGTACAGTATCTTATTCAGTGATGCAATAACACTAAATTCAATACTTATAACTACAGGAATACCTTGCATAGCCTGACTTCGATCAGTCCAGTTTTAAATCCTAAAAAATTAGTACACAATTATTTTTTTAATACATAAATGTTCAGTTTTTTCCCGTTATACACTCAAGTCTTTTTATGCGGTTTTAAAGTTATGCGATACGATATTTCAATTTTTTCGGGGGTTCCTCGTTGTATATGTATGTACCTAGACTCAGTGCGAATGTAAATGCAGCATTATGTTCAACGTCTTAATGTGTAAGCTATGCGTAGTATGAGTAAGCAGTGGACGTTTGTGAACTTTAATGTTGAATTAACTTATGTCTATCAGTTTTCGATGCACAAATCTACGGTAAAGTTGATTTGTGATAATTAAATTTTAATCCCATTTAAAAAATTGAATGTAGCCTTGCAATTTGCTGAACGATAAACAATGCAATTCGTTGCTACAAAGAAATGTATGAAGACAAAAAACCAAAGAAGAAAAATGTGCAGACATCGATATTGCAATTTTTAGAGAATAAAAAATGAATTAAGAAAAACCTGTATTTTTTGTTTAATTATTTTTGATAAAGACATTTGAATTTATTAATCTGATTTTATTTATTGAAAAACAGAATATATATATATATATATATTTTTTGGAACTTATCGTTTTTTGTATATATTTAGTTCCTCGATTAGTCTAGTTTCAAACAGTCCGGGATATCGGTGGAACCGATTACCCGGACTATGCGAGGTATTGCTGTACTTGTGCGGCAGATAGGCTTACGGGCAGACAAATTTAACGAAGATAAAATTTGATTTTTAAGTCCAGCGCCCGAATATGTGAGGGGGGGGGGGGCTACTAGAAATTGTAGACCGTGTTCTATCGAAACCACGTTGTATAAGTACTGAGTTATACGAGGGTTACCTGTACTTGGTTTTAATCCTTCACTCAAGGAAGCAAAACAATGTTTTGCACGTGAAATATATTCATGTCTGTGCTACTTGTATATAGAGGCTAATGACTTCCCATCACTTGCCTTAGTGTATGACCTGCAGAGGGAGATAGATGAGTTGAAAGAGGAGGTGGATTGTCTTGTGAATGAGAGCAGAAGTATGAAAGATAAGATTAGGAGAATGGAAGAGATAAATGCAAGGCGAATCAGAGTAGGAGAAAGAGAGAATTTAGGGAGTATGAGTGAGAGGTATGGGGGTGCTAGAAGAGGAGAGAATGGAAACAGTAGAAGAGAGGGAATGAGAGAGAGGTATGGGAATGCTAGCAGACGAGAGGATGGAAACAGTAGGAGACACGGAATGAGAGAGAGATATGGAAGTGCTAGAAGAGGAGAGAATGGAAACGGTAGGAGAGATGGAATGAGAGAGAGGTATGGGAATGCTAGAAGACGAGAGGATGGAAACAGTAGGAGAGACGGAATTAGAGAGAGAGATATGGAAGTGCTAGAAGTGGAGAAAATGGAAACAGTAGGAGACATGGAATGAGAGAGATGTATGGGAGTGCTCCCCCCCCCACCCCCCCCCCCCCCCACCCCCCCCCCCCCCCACCCCCCCCCCCCCCCACCCCCCCCCCCCCCCACCCCCCCCCCCCCCCACCCCCCCCCCCCCCCACCCCCCCCCCCCCCCACCCCCCCCCCCCCCCACCCCCCCCCCCCCCCACCCCCCCCCCCCCCCACCCCCCCCCCCCCCCACCCCCCCCCCCCCCCACCCCCCCCCCCCCCCACCCCCCCCCCCCCCCACCCCCCCCCCCCCCCACCCCCCCCCCCCCCCACCCCCCCCCCCCCCCACCCCCCCCCCCCCCCACCCCCCCCCCCCCCCACCCCCCCCCCCCCCCACCCCCCCCCCCCCCCACCCCCCCCCCCCCCCACCCCCCCCCCCCCCCACCCCCCCCCCCCCCCACCCCCCCCCCCCCCCACCCCCCCCCCCCCCCACCCCCCCCCCCCCCCACCCCCCCCCCCCCCCACCCCCCCCCCCCCCCACCCCCCCCCCCCCCCACCCCCCCCCACTGGCAAGACCATCCGCCGCCTTCAATGGAGGAATTCGTGGAGAGAAAGGGCAATTAAGGCCTCTGATGGTGCACTTTTAACAACTGAGAAGGATATCCTCCACAGATGGAGGGAATACTTTGAGAGCCTTCTTAACCCGGGTGGCCCAGCAGTTGTGGACATCCAAGAGGTGCAGATCGAGGTAATGACTAGTCTCACAGCAGAAGAGGTCCATTTAGCAATAAAATCGCTAAAATCGAGCAAAGCTGCTGGCAATGATGAAATTCGGCCCGAAATGTTAAAGCCTTAAATCGAGACGGTGTTCTCTGGCTGACTCGAGTGTGTCAGGCTGCTTGGATATCTGGGCAAGCACCAAAGTATTGGCAGACAGGCATAATAATACCAGTCTTTAAGAAGGGAGACCAGAAGGATTGCAGTAACTATCGTGGCATCTCTCTCTGCTCAGTCTGCCTGGGAAAGTGTATGCTAAGTGCTTGGAAAGACGGTGCAGGAGCATAGTTGAATCAAAGTTCCAGGAAGAACAATGTGGCTTTCGTACTGGTAGAAGCACAACTGACCAAATCTTCACAAATCTTGGGAACAGAATATGCCAAGAATGTCTACACATGTTTTGTGGACTTGGAGACGGCATATGACCGGGTTCCTCGGGATAAGCTTTGGCAAGTAGTACAGGAGTATGGAGTGGATGTTCAACTATTAGCTGCCATCAGGTCCGTGTATGAATGCCCAGAGTTTTGTGTCAGGGTAAACAGCACAAAGTCTGAACCTTTCACAGTCTCCGTTGGCCTCCGCCAAGGGTGTGTTCTGTCACCCCTCCTTTTCATAATATTTATGGACTGGATTGATAGGCAAAGCCGAGGCAGCCAGTGTGTCAGAATTGGAAAATGTAGCATTGGACATCTGCTTTTTGCAGATGACCTAGTTCTGCTTAGCTCTTCCACAGATGACCTCCAGCGGATCCTGGATAGGTTTGTAGCTGTTTGTGCAGATGCCGGAATGAAGATCAGTGTGGCCAAAACTGAAACATTTGTGGTCTCAAGACAACCATCCCAGTGCGCTCTAAATGTAAGTGGAGTCCCAATGAGACAGGTGGAGAAGTTTAAATACCTTGGGTCCATATTCACGAATGATGGAAAATGGGACGTAGAGCTAGATACTCGAATTGGCTTAGCAAGCTCAATATTGCGGGAGCTTGGCCGTTCGGTAGTATTGAAGCGGTAGTTAAGCCAGAAGGCAAAGCTGGCTGTCTTCAATACAGTCTATGTCCCCATCCTCACCTATGGTCATGAGAGTTGGGTAATGACCGAAAAAATGCGGACACGAATCTAAGCGGCTGAAATGAGGTTCCTTCGAGGGGTTGCGGGGCTGACAAAACTCGACAGATTCAGAAGCTCTGCAATTCGGGAAACCCTCAATACCCAACCGCTGCTTCTCCGTGTTGAGAGATCACAGTTACGCTGGTACGGGCACCTGGTCAGAATGCCACAAGAGAGGCTCACTCAGCAGGCCCTCTTTGCCAAGATAGAAGGTGGGAGGCCATGTGGAAGGCCAAGGACACGCTGGATAGATTATATCCAAAACCTTGGGTGGACACGTTTGGGAATCCCACCAGAACACCTACTCTTGGTGGCAGAGGATCATGACCATTGGAAGTTCCTCTTGCAGCTGTTGCCCCCACAACCCAATTAGGAAGAGTGGGCCTTGAAGATGTATGTATGTATGTATGTATGTATAAACATAACTCTACAGGATAAAGTTTGAAATGTTTCGAAAATTTGTAAAATAGCAATTAACAAAATATACTGCATAGCTAATATTAACTTGAAATAACAAAAAATAACTATTTATATTTTGCTGGCAAACGAAATGTCTAATAAGATATCACTAACACAGAATCTAAAAATTGTTTTTCTCATTTCTTTAAAACTTACTAAAATTAAATAGTAAGTTTAAATGCGGTATAATGCTAAAGCCTTATACCGCACCACATTTGGACTATTGGGCACAGATCTGGTCAATTGTATTTCTTGGTGATGAAGAAATGTTGGAGAGGATTCAGAGGCAAGTTACAAAGATTGTTGCAGGTCTGTGGGATGTTCCCTAGCAGGATAGATTGAAGATCTGTGGGCTCCAAAAAACTAGCTGATAGACATAAGAGAGGATATATGATAGAGGCATATAAATTATTAAAAGAGGTTTATAGGATTGATACTGATAACCTTTTAAAGATCAGTGCAAGAAGGGAGAAAATGAGGAGCCATCCCTAAAGGTTATTTAAAAATCTGGTTAAAAAGAGTGTTTGGACTAGATTTTTTACTTGGAGGGTTGTGAAGGGGTGGAATGCATTGCCAGAGGTGGTTGTGCATGCTTCGTCTGTGAATGAATTTAAGGAGACGTATGATAGGCATTGTGTGAATAATGGTTGGTGTGTCAATGTGGGGTCTCCAAAGATGGGTCTTTTTACTCCATGGAGACACCATGATAATAAAAATAATATTATTATTAATCGTGACAAATACGATATTTTGAAAACAACTTAACATTTTAGCTGCAGAAGTAGCTTTGAAGCAGAAGGAATCGAAGGTTAAATTAATAAACAGATATGGACAGCAAGTTCATCCCACAGTTTGCAAGCAAAAGCAGATTATTGGCCAGAATTTTTAGTGGAGAAGATGTAACATGAAAAGTATAGAATTAGACCTAAAGTTCAGTTGAAACAATAATAAATAAATAATCACTTTATTTTTGTTGGAAAAATTACTTAACATGATGAGGATAAATAGCATAGAAAATTATGTGATCATCGGATATAAGATTTGCATTATAATGTCACAAAGAGAAAATCACATCATCATCATATCCACCAGCATGCGAACACATGTCCATGAGTCATCTGCACAAATGTTACATTTCTGGAGAAATTGTTAGTTTAAACCATACTATAAGGAAAAGAATCAAGTTGAGTTTCTATTCAATCACTGCTATCTTTCACCCAGTGCAGCTATCATATTGTGGTGTGGTGTTTTTTGTCTGATAAAGTAAAATACTTAGTGAGCCACAAAAATCTAGGAAATTTTCTTTCTTCAGAAAGCATCACTTCGCTCTAAAATATAGAAACCGATTCTTATTTTAGAAAATACGTATGTTGTGATGTGTTTGTCCAGGACCACTTGGGAAAGGTTACGCAGGAAGTGGTCCAATACCCTCAGCTACTTACAAAGAAGAGTTGACTACGAAATGGACTTCGGTGACTGTTATACTGTGAATTGCCAAGATGGGGAACTATTGCTCGATGAAACAGGAGCTGGAGGAAATAAAGTTTTTTTTATTAGTTCTGAAGAAGTTGAGATTTTCATGAAAATATATGACACTGATGATCATTTTTGCTATTTGTGGTAACTGAATTAATTTGTATTCATATCATGGGAAAAATTATTGGTAACCATCTATGTTCATAAGTGATAAAATTAGACTTTCAAGAGTTTATTAAAGTCGATAAAGATTCTTTATTTTAGGATTTTATGGAGATTATAGGAAGGCGGCTTGTATATATCTGGAGACAAAAGAATACATGGAACGTTTAGCGAAGCAAGGTGTCATATCTAGGCTAACACCTTATCAGGTATATAAAGCTCTGCTTCCATTGCTGACTGATCTTAAGGATCTTTTGCATGATCAGCTATTTTAATGTAATATAATCAAGAAACAGTGAGAAACGAACATTTTCTTTATTGAACTCTTTGGAAAATGTTAAGTGGGTAAACTAAAACTTGTGAAATATTTCTAGATAATTACTTGTTCAAATTTTTCTCTGTGAATATACGTGTAAATAATATTTCACCAAACTAAAATATGCTTTTGTAAACTTAAAGGAACAAACGTTTTGTGTTCTTGATGTGTTTTCCACAGGGTAAATTTTACTCAATTATTCTGTTTTGAAAAAAATAACTTTATACCTTAACTCAATTCTGTTTAATTATTATTTTAAAAAATTTAATATTTCTTTAGGAAAAAGTAATGAACTTTTAAAATTTAGAAACTTACATCCATGCGAAGACCATATGTTTAAATATCGGTCACAAAGAAATCTTTAAGCAGAATCATTAACACAGATCATGATATGTCATAATACAAGAAAACGTGAGTGTAAACTCATATACTTGAAAACGAGAACTAATAATCTCAATTACAATGAAATTAAAATAATTATTTTAATTTTAGGTGTAAATAGCATCACAGAAGGACTGCGCATAAATATCAGAAGAAAGAATACGAGTCATGATTAGATGCCATTGAATTTTCCCTCACATAAACATAGCACTACAGGGTAAAGTTTGAAATGTTTCGAAAATTTGTAAAATAGAAATTAACAAAATATACTGCAGAGCTAATATTCCCTTGAAATAACAATAAATAACTATTTATATTTTGCTGGTAAACGAAATGCCTAATAAGATATCACTAACGCAGAATCTAAATCTTGTTATTCTCATTTCCTTAAAACCTACTAAAGCTAAATACTAAGTTTAAATGCTGTATAATGCTAAAGCATTATACTACACCACATTTGGACTACTGTGCACAGATCTGGTCACCTCTATTTCTTGGTGATGAAGAAATGGTGGAGATGATTCAGGGTGAGTTACAAAGATTGTTGCAAGTCTGTGGGATGTTCCCTACCAGGATAGATTGAAAATCTGTGGGCTCCAAAAACTAGCTGATAGACATTAGAGAGGAGATATGATAGAGGCATATAAATTATTAAAGGGATTTTAAAGGATTGATACTGATGAGATTTTTAAGACCAGTGCAGGAAGTGAGAGAACGGGGGCCATCCCCCGAGGTTATTTAAGGGTGTGGTTAACAAGAGTGTTTGGACTAGATTTTTTACTTGGAGGGTTGTGTAGGGGTGGAATGCTTTACCAGAGGTGATTGTGAATGCTTCGTCTGTGAATGAATTTAAAGAGAAGTATTAAACGTTGTGTGAATAATGGTTTGTGTGTCAATGTGGGGTCTCATGTGACGAGTTCGTTTTACTCCATGGAGACACCATAATAATAATAATATTATTATTATTATTATTATAATTAATGACAAATATGGCATTTTGAAATCAAGTTAACATTTTAGCTTCAGAATTTGCTTTGAAGCAGAAGGAATCGAAAGTTAAATTAATAAACAGATGGGACAACAAGTTCCTCCCACAGTTTGCAAGCAAAAGCAGTTTATTGCCCAGAATTTTTGGTGGAGAAGATGTAAAATGAAAAATATAGAATTAGACCTAAAGTTCAGTTGAAACAATAATAACAATAATAAATAATCACTTTAATTTTGTTTGCAAAAAATACTTAACATTATGAGGATAAATAATATAGAAAACCATTTGAGCCACAGATATAAGATTTGCGCTATGATGACACAAAGAGAAAATCACATCATCATCATATCCACCAGCATGCGAACACATGTCCAGGAGTCATCTGCACAAATGTTACATTTCTGGAGAAATGGTCAATTTGAACTGTTCTGTAAGGAAAAGAGTCAAGTTGAGTGTCTTTACAATCACTGCAATCTTTCATCCAGTGCAGCTATCGTACTGTGTTGTGGTGTTTTGTGTCTGGTAAAGAAAAATAGTGAGTGTGTAAAATACACAGGAAGTGGTGGTTTGATACCCTCATCTACTTGCAAAGAAGAGTTGACTACGAAATGGACTTCGGTGACTGTTATACTGTGAATTGCCAAGATGGGGAACTACTGCTCGATGAAACAGGAGCTGGTGGAAGTAAAGTTTTCTTCATTAGTTGTGAAGAAGCTGATAAATTATTGGTAACCATCGAAATTCATTTGTGATAAAATTAGACTTTCAAGACTTTATTTAATTCGGTAAAAATTCTTTATTTTAGGACATTTATGAACATTATATGAAGTCTGCTTGTTTATATCTTATGACGAAATAATACATGGAACGTTTAGGGAAGCAGGGATTCATATCCAGATTATCAGGTGTATAGGGCTAACACATTATCAGGCGTATGGGGCTATGCCTCCTTTGTTGTCTGATCTTAAGACTCTTTTGCATGACCAGCTATTTTAATGTAATGTAATCAAGAAACAGTGAGTAATGAAATTTTTTTTTCAAAGTTGAACACTTTGGAAAATGTTAAGTGGGTAAACTAAATCTTGTGAATTATTTGTAGATAATTACATGTTCAAATTTTTCTCTGTGAATATATTTGTAAATAATATTTCAAGAAATTATAATATGTAAAAATATTTGTAAAAATATTTGTAAAAATATTTGTAAATAATATTTCAGGAAATTATAATATGCATTTGTAAACTTAAATGAACAAACAATTTGTGTTGTTGTTGTGTTTTCCACAGTGAAATTTTTACTCATTTCTTCTGATCAGAAGTTCATATATAAAACCATAACTTTATACCTTAATACAGTTGTGTTTAATTATTATTAAAAGAAGTTAAGATTTCTTTATGAAAAAGTAATGAACGTTTAAGATCTAGAAAATTACATCTATACGAAGACCATATGTGTAAAAGTCAGTAAAAAAATCATTAAGCAAAATCATTAACATAGATCATAATACAACAGAAAATAAAATATAATATATATCAAAACTGTGAAATTAATGTCTAAAATAGAAACAAAAAATTGGAAAAACTGATATCCTGTAATTAAATATTTTAGAAAATTCTCTAATGCTATCTACTGACATTGTTCGAGTTATCTGTAAATATACTTGACAACCAGAATTTATAATCTCAATTAGAATTTTGGTGTTATTAGCATCACAGAAGGACTGTGCATAAACATCAAAAGGAAGGACATGAGTCGTGATTTGACACCGTTGACTTTACACTCACATAAACATAACACTATAGGCTAAAATTTTAAATGTTTGGAACTTTATAACATAGAAATTAACAAAATATACTACAGAGCTGACATTCGTTTGAAATAACAATAAATAACTATGTATTTGTGCTGGAAAAAGAAGTTTCTAATAAGAAATTGCTAACGCAGAGTCCAAACCTTGTTTGTCTCACTTCCTTTAAACTTACTAATGCTAAAGAAAAATATGACATTTTGAAAAAAAAATTAAAATTTCAGCTGAAGAAGTAGCTAGGAAGCATGAGGAATTGAAGGTAAAATTGATAAACTTGTTGGCGCCAGAAGCAAAAACAAGATTATCCTATACTTTGCAAGTAAAAGCAGTTTCTGTATACCAATGAAGGAGACCTAAAAATTGATTTTGGAAAGCCCATTTTGAATTTTTAGAGTAAAATAGAGAAAAACAACCAATCAGATTGAAAATATATATATAGAAGCAAATCAAAATTCCTCTTCGAGTGATGTGAATTTTTCGGTTGACATTGATGTCACATGTTTTTTCAAGAAATATCGTAACCCTACTTTCAGATACTTGTTAAGTTTAAAGTGTAATTTCTGTTTAGTTTCGAATATTAAAAAATTGCATGTGCAAAATGCAGTTTCTGTATGTCAATGAAGTAGATATAAAAGCAGATGTTGAAAAACATATTTTGAATTTTTATGAGAAATGTATCTCCTATTAAGATAATAGGAGATACATTTCTGAAATCTGAACACTGCTCTTTAGCTTCAAAGCTACAGAGCAGTTTTCAGAAATACAATGAAGTTGGGATTTTGTGCTTCAGTGCCCAGATGTGATGCATCTCTTTGCTGAAATTTCAGTTATAAAAATACTACTGTAAGATTTAATCTAAAATAGAGAAAAACAACTAAGATTGAAAAAAAAAAAAAAAATATATATATATATATATATATATATATATATATATATATATTAGGATAACCTAAACACTATAGGTGTTTAGGTTATCCTAATAATTGCTTGGTTATCCTAATATACAATATACCCAAGTTAAAAATTTATTCCCATCAATATCTCCTCCAGAGATTTTTATTAAAACTTAATACACCTTGTTGCAACTTATATAGGTAAAGTTGATAAGGCTTTGTATTACTAAAACCTTGGTATTTAGGGTCTAGCTACTCACTGAGGAGACCTCAAAAAAGGTTGAAACCGGTCTGGGTAGTGACCCCACCCATAATGCATTGCAGTATACATCTTCTAGTGAGATGTGCTTTACATTATGGGAAAATACTAAGAATAGTGATCAAAGCTTTACCCACCTTTACAATGAGTTGCCCTGGTGTTGTACCATCTTTAGACTTGAACTTTGTTTCAGGCGCAAACTTAATTGTTTGCATACTTGGGATTAGGTGCTAAAATAACCAAGCATATAAAATTGCTTGGTTATCCTAATATACAATATACCCAAGTTAAAAATTTATTCCCATATATATATATATATATATATATATATATATATATATATATATATATATATATATATATATATATATATATATATATATATATATCAAAAGCATATCAAAAGCCCTCATCTAGTGATGCAAATTTTGAAGAAAACAATATGGGTGTGAATGTCAAAACTTTGAATAGTTGATGAATTTCTTGTTTGCCATGATCGTAAATATTTATTTGATTGTTAACATTTTATTTTTCTTTACAATTTTTTTATGGTCGATATTGATGACTCATATTGTTTTCAAGAAATATGGTAACTCTACTTCCAGATGCTTGTTAAGTTTAAAGTCTTAATTTCTGTTTAGTTATGAATATGAAAAAAATTACAAGTGTAAATGATCACGTCTTAGTGCAATCTGTCACACTATAGTAAAAATTAACAGAAGAGAATATTGGTGACTTTACTTTACTTCCAGTCCTTATTTGTCTCATTTTCTTTCAGTTGATACTTACTAAAGCAAAAGAAGAATATTGGAGTCTAAAATAAAGTAAAATAAAATAAAATATAATAAGAATAAATAATTATTTATTTGTGTTGGAAAATATACCTAAAATACTAAATGAGTTTTAAAAAATCACTGCTGTGAATTTAATGCTGGGAAAGGTAAAAAACCATCATCCCACACTCGAAAAAAAAAAAAAAAAAACCTCATCTCTCTTGTCAGAAATCCATGCTCTAATTATTACTGAGGATTCCATAGTCTAACCATCAACCAGAATTCTACACACAAGAAGTCACACATACCCACTACAATTACGTCCATTTCCACCTCAACTCAATGACATCTTATTGGACAGAAACCTATAAGGAACAATAATCGAGTGCATTTTCAGTTTATTTACTGCAATTCGTTTTTTTCAGACCACAGAAAATCATCTGTGTGTGTGTGTGTGTGTGTGTGTGTGTGTGTGTGTGTGTGTGTGTGTGTGTGTGTGTGTGTGTGTGTGTGTGTGTGTGTGTGTGTGTGTGTGTGTGTGTGTGTGTGTGTGTGTGTGTGTGTGTGTGTGTGTGTGTGTGTGTGTGTGTGTGTGTGTGTGTGTGTGTGTGTGTGTGTGTGTGTGTGTGTGTGTTCTACTATACTGTTTTGTGCATCCCATAAAGTAAAAAAAAATGAGCGAACCCCAAAACCCTTTGAAATTTTTCTTTCTTCAGGAAAATAGCAAGACTGACAAATCTTATGAAATATTCCTAGGTAATATGTTTTAATTTTTATTGTGAATATACTTGTAAATAATATTTCAGTCAAATAAACGAGTGTTTATAAACCTAAATGAACAATTGAGACATCCTCGATGTGTTCTCCATATTTAAGAATATTTATTCTGTTTAAAACTTGTAATAAAGATATTATTTTTAGAAATGTGAACATGAAAGAAAAAAAAATGTGTTTGTGTGTGTGTTTGAGGGGGAGGGGATTAAACTAGATTCTAGTAATTAATTATTTCAGAAAATGTGAACATGAAAAGAAAAAAATGTGTGTGTATTTGAAGGGGGTGGGGAAGCTACCAGTGATATTCGGTAACTAATTATTTTTGAAAATGTCTACTGGTATTTTGGCAAATATTTTCCAATAGTTCCACCATCGAGCCAAAGACCCAACGTTTGACCAAATATACTCCCAGCATTCCAATTTCCAATCATTACCCATAATGCCACATGCGAACAAAAAGCTTATTGATATCTCATGTCAATGACAAACACAACTGCATCCCTGAATTCCAGGCTCTGACCATTACCCACAAGTCCACATTCAAACCAAACACACAATGTGATGTCACTTCTCTAATTCTTATCTTATCTACATTTCAATCTTTTCAGAATTACATACTCTAACCATCACCCACAATTCCCTATGCGAACCATTACCCAGAATTTCATACGTGAACTTACCCACAATACCATACACGAACCAAAACACACTACGTTACTTCACACACAGATGTTCCCCAGGGAAATTCCAAACATTCCATATTCATGACGTCATTTTAATCTTCATCTTGTTCAGAGTGCCTCCCCTCCTACTTGTTTGAGGGGGGGTTCCACTCTAAAACTGAATCACTCCAGTTTTTGGAGAGAATAAAATACTTGTACAACTGCATCAAGTTTCCTATTGAACATGCATCTAACAGCAGTCTTTCCTAGTTTAGTATCTTGATAATACGTCAGTCCACAGAAAATATTGAATTTTTGACTACAAAAAGCCTTCCTACTGGAAGTTTTATCCAGTAGGAAGGCTTTTTGTAGAAGGTCTTTAAAGCGCTTCACATTACCCTTCACACAAGAGAAATATTATTAAAATCTGGTACACTGGTACACAGAGCACGTACAATTTGTTCTTCAGACTTGCTTTTTTTCAATAGAATTAAATAAAATACAAATCACTTTGTTGCCGAACCGATATGAAGAAACCACTATCCAGAAAAATGATTGATAATTATCTTCCTTTAGCCAATCTTCAATCTGATATGCACAGGAGTCCCATAGCCCACCTTAAAGGGACTTCTGAACAAACAGCATGGATTATCTCCAGATTCATTCTGTGCATTTCTTCTTTCATACCAACAATAAAGTTCTCTTCTTTTCAAAAATCCACTAAAGATAATCTGTCTCGACTGTCTTTAGCTTGTGTTTGTCAAGTACCCTGTTCCTGTCGACTTTGCTAGTTTGGGCGTTCTGCTAAGATCAGAATTGAAGATCATCAAAATTGCATACGTTTTCTGGAATTAAAGGTTTAGTAATCATGAGAAACCTTGCTCATCATGGCATCGACACCAAACATGAAGTTCATTGGAATCAGACAAAAATATGACACTATTTTAGATTAAAATTAAATCGTCTACCTTGAATCGTGTGGAGTTCTGTCATTGCGCTAATCTTAATCGATCATACTGAATGCCTATCCCTGAGATTTGGGAAGTAATCGCTATAAATTTCCATAATGTTTTTAATTATTGAGTTTTATTTTATTTTATTTTAAAAAATTTGCTAACGCCTTTATTTTCCATAGAGTAGACGAGCCCGTTTTAGCCCTATCTAACTTTCGGAGACTGAGTGCCAGTTCAGCCTTTATCGGCAGCGAACCGGAGATAGCTTGCTCAAAACTATGACTAATTACAGACGGCATTTGATGAACAGACGGCTGATAAGTACCACCATTTTCCGGGCTTTAATCCTAATACTACATTTATGTTGTCCGAACCCTGTCGATTTTGAGTAAATTTTCTTGAGCTTACGTGAAAAAAACTGGATCTTCAGAGACAAAAAAAAAGCGTGTTACCATTATCAGAGATCGATCGATCGGGTTGATGGAAAATGGGTTAATAAAGTCCTCTAGTTGAGCACTAGGATTGAACTTCATCTTTTCCGGATGAGTAGTGGTAGGGGGTACACATGTCACTTGCACAGAGTCTTTTTATTTATTTATTTATTTTAATTATACAACTGCACCTGACCTTGTTCCTTGGACCTTGGTATTGTCTCTGCTCACTCAGTTGCGACCGACACACTTGAAACTCTGACTGATACTCTCAGGGGACCCTGTAACCCCTAGAGAGCGTGTGCCCTGGGTGGCGGATAGGGGAGCCCACCATGTGTGTGTGTGTGTATATATATATATGGTGGGGTGGTCCGAATATACTGAATAAGGACTCGTGGACCAACAGGGCCATAAGGGGCAATCATCTTGATTGTAAGGAAAGCGGCACTCCCATGGACCCCTAGCTGGATCTATCCTCTCCTTCTTCTACTTTGAGGAAGACCCACTTACTTTAATCTTTCCTATAAGGCCTTATCAGCCAACTCTTCTTACTTTATGACCCTTGTGCTATTAGAGTACTCGAGCGCCATGGGGTCTTTTCATTTCTGGCCTTACAACTATGTCCTCTCTATAAACCTTACTATATTTCTTCTATAATCTACCCTTTCCCCTTCAATATACCCTATTCCTCCTAAGGGTTTAAATTCGGAAGAAGGCGAGTTCAGAAGCCTTAAGGTAGCAGCCCTACCACTGAACTATTCCATCGTCAGGCTAGTCCCCTGACATGGAGAACATAACCATACTTGTAAGCTGACAGAAAAAGATAATCGGATTGAATCTATGGGAAACGACCCTGGAATGGAAAAGGAAAAACGAAAATGGAAACGACAAAATATAATACACATAGCAAACTGGAATGTAAGAGGTAACAGCATATAAAGAATTAGAATTAGACCAGTTATTAAATGAAAGAAATTTTAAAATAGCAGTAATCACTGAAACAAAAAAGAAATTAAAAGGAACTATGAGAACTGAAAATTTTAATGTGATATACAATGGAGTCGACAGAGACCAAAGAGCACAAGCAAGAGTCATGATTTGGATTCATAACTCCCTTTCAAAACAGTTAAAACATTATAAATTATGGAATGAAAGAATAATAGAAGCTAGAATAAAAATAGATAGAGGCTATTTAACAATAATTGGTTTATATGCCCCAGAAGAAGGAAGAGAACAGGATAATATTGATTTTTATAATCAGCTACAAATCATATATAATAAAATATATAAAAATGATTACATAATTTTAGCAGGAGACTTAAATGCAAGAATTGGAAACACGAAAATTAATAATAATATAGGAATACATGGAGAACACACTCTAAACAGAAATGGTAAAAAATTGATTGACTTTGTAGTTTATAATAACCTAAAAATAATTAATTCCTTCTATAAACATAAAGACATACATAAATATACTTGGGCAGCAAGAGGATGGAAATCAATATTAGATTACTTCATATTAAATGAAAAGACATCAAAATTTTCACTAGATGTTAGAGTTCACAGAGGATATGAAATAAGCGGTGACCACTTCCTTGTTAAAATAAAATTAAGATTACCACCTAAATGGCTACAAGTAACAAGAAGAGAAAGAAACATTCAAACATTTGTTTATAAAACTAGACTATTGAATGACACAAATGTACAATGGCTATATGAACAAAGAATTAACCAGTATCTAGATAAAATAAAACAAAATGAAGAAATAGAAATAGAATGGCTTAATATAAAAACGATACTAAATGCAGCAGCAAATGAAAGCTTAGGAAAGACCAAAAAATTCAATAAAAGAAAAAAACTGAAGATCTGGGATGATACAATCAAAGAAATAACCAAAACGAAAAAAGAAGCCTATCACAAATGGTTAAGCAGTAAAAGATTAGAAGATGAAATAGAATATAAAAGAATAAGAGCCATAGCTAAAAGAGAAGTCAGAAAAAGACATAGAGAATCATGTAATAAATTTGTTTCTAATTTAGAACATGATTTATATAAAATAAGACCCAATGTATATAAGATTTTGAAACACCTAAATGCAGATACCAAAGAAAACATAAAATTAAACACTGAATTGCAATTAGAAGAATTTCTAAATTACTACACAGAACTGTGGACAGACAAATATTTTAAAAAAGACAACTGGCAAACAATTAACGAAAATGAAAAGGAAATAACTGAAGAAGAATTAGAAATCAGCCTGAAAGAAATAAGAAACGGAAAATCACCTGGAGAAGATAAGCTAGGTTCAGAACTATATAAATACGCAGGAACAAGATTCAAAGGAAGACTCTTATTATTTTTAAATAAAATTTACTCAACTGGTATCCCCCCAATAGAATGGAAAAAAGCAATTGTGATTCCTATCTTTAAGAAAGGTAATATAGATGACCCTAAAAACTATAGAGGTATCAGTATACTAAATTCATGTTACAAAATATACAGCAGAATCTTAAATAACAAACTAATGAAATATTCCGAAAACTTTATTCTAGAGGTACAAAATGGATTTAGAAAAGGACGATCATGTATAGACCCAGCCTTCTGCCTAAAATTAATAATAGAGAAAGGAAGAAAATATAATTTAGGAACACATATTGCATTTATTGACTTTGAAAAAGCATTTGACAAAGTTAAAAGAAACATATTATTTAACATATTAAAAGAAAGGCAAATACCAAATAATATCCTAAAAGTTGTCACAAGTATATATGAAAATAATCAAATACAAATAAGATTAAATCATGAGCTATCATATACAAGAGAGATAAACCAAGGGGTCCGACAGGGATGTCCCCTCTCAGCAACTCTTTTTAATATCTACTTAAATGAAATAATAATAAAATGGAGTAAAAATTTACATCAAGGAATTAAACTTTCACCTACAGTTAACTTAAACACTCTCCTCTTTGCAGACGACCAAATAATAATTACAAATTCTGAAGATAACTTACAGAAAGCTATTTTAAATCTAAATGAGATATCCAAAGATTATGGTATGGTAATATCAACGGAAAAATCAAAAACTATGGCCTTTAAAGGACAAGATCCAGCAAGAACTAAAATACTATTAGATAACAAGATCTTAGAACAGGTGAATTCATTTAACTACCTAGGATGTATGATCACTTATGAAAATGAAAAAGATATAAACATAAAAATTGCAAAATATTTAAAAATAACAGGAGTAATTAACTCAATATTTAAACCAAACCTAGTTCAAAAACAAACCAGGCTAAAAGTATACAATACATTAGCCCTACCGGTCTTAATGTATGGAAGCGAAATCTGGACAATAAAACAAAAAGACAAACAAAGATTAATAACAGCAGAAATGAAGTTTATGAGAAAAACTGCAAAGTATACCCTATTTGATCACAAAAGAAAGGAAGATATTATGAAAGAATTAAACCAAGAACCAGTAATAGAAAAAATTAAAAAATATAAACATAGATGGATGGAACACGTTCAAAGAATGAAAACAGAAAGATTACCAAAACAAGCCTTAAAGTACAAGCCATTAGGAAAAAGAAAACCAGGACGTCCTCTTAAACGATTCAACGATGACTTCTAAGGCCGGAACAGGCCATACTAGGCCTAAATCCTTGATACGAATGATGATGATGATGAATTATACAACTGCACCTGACCTTGTTCCTTGGACCTTCGTATTGTGTCTGCTCACTCAGTTGCGACCGACACACTTGAAACTCTGACTGATACTGTTTGATTGCAGTAGAATAAAATGTATTTTCTTTCTAAAACGTCTTTGAATAAATGTTCTCATTCATGTTTCTTAAACTTTCTGAAACTTCTTCTGAACACTTAAAAAATATTTCTTTTCGCAGAACCCTTATGAAAATAATTTTAGGGGTTCCCAGTTTTGAAATATGGCCGGAAAGGAATGATAATAATGAACTTGTGAAATATTTGAATCATTTTTTTATTCTTCTCACATTCCCAGGGAATAAATAAATAGATAGAAAGGAAAAGCTATGGAATCTCACCTGCAGATAACAGTCCGATGTTCCTTTATGACTCCTCGTTTATCTTCATTTAAGGGATCTGCCACAAGTTGTTCTCACTTTTGGAAGGACAATCAGTGAAATGAACAGAATGGTGAACTTATTTTGGGAGTGAGTGAATGATGACGCAAATGGTATTTTAAAGAGTCATTTGTCAGCTCAGTAAAGTAACAAGAATGTAATTTTGAGATAAATATACACTTGCAACAAAGTAACAACAAATTATGTATTTTCAAATCTTGGCACAAAGAGACAGATTCCGTTCAGCAAAATCTAAACAGTCGTATGAATCAGCAGATTTTAGCAACGCATTTTCAACAGCAAAGCTATTGCAACAGAATTCAACCCGCTGTTCTTCTTATGTATTAAACCGGTTCCCCAAATAAGGAGTTCATGAGATTCTGAAGAAACTTTCACTTCATAATGATAAAAATGCTATTTTACAGAGAGTGATGTATTTAGAATATTAAATTAGCTGAAAATTGGCGTCTGCGCCCGATTTCTCCCATGTTCAGTTTATTGTTTTAAAAAAATAAATCCTGGAAAAAAAACGAAACCATCATTATAGGCAATTTTTTCCCTTTAATGTAAACTTATTTCGCTCAGTAACAGCATCAGGAGTAATAGCTGCATTATTAATGGAACTGCTGTGCGTGATGACAGATCAGTTGCTGATGTTTTCAACAACATCAGCAACTGATGTGTTTGATAACACATCTTAAAACTAATGATGATAAAATATCAGTTTTAACCAATAAATTCGCTGTTGAATTATTTGATTTCATAATAAACTGTGAAAATAAAAGAGTGACACCATGATTATAAGCATATTTTTCCCTTTAATGTAAACAGACTTGTTTCGGATGATAACAGCATCAGGAGTAAGAGCGGTATTGGTCATGGAAGAGTTGTTCGGGATGACATTTACTTATTTGTACAGCTGAAGATGTAGCACTTACTGAAGTCATTAAAATATTCTTGGAATTCGAGTGGGTTTCCAGTGTGAAGTAAAAGATCACTCAAGTAGAACATTAACTACACTCGGGTCCACAACAAAATTCGGACCCATCAAATGTGTGCAAAGATGTCTAGATGTGTAAGGCATTAGAGAATACAGATCTGCAAGTTGTCCAGCTGTGTCAGGCAGACTGCAGACAATATAATACAAAAGAACAAACAGGAAGATTATTTTGTCTGTACACGAATGCTGGGAGTATCATAAACAAAGGGGTAGAGTTTGTTGCCTTAGTCAATATGTTACGACCTCAGATTGCAGGTGTTCGTGAGTCCTGGTTATCAGAATCAGACCAACTAACTGGTATCGAGGGTCATGGGTACAGTATTTTTAGGAAGGATAGAGAGGATAGTTGAGAAGGGGTTGGGCTGCTGCTAGTTATATCGGATGACTTAAATCCAGTTAGAGTTGAGACCTACGATGGTAGTACTACTAACAATATTTCATGTGGTAGTGAGTTTGAAGCCATCAGGTGTGAGGTGGAATCTAATAAGACAAATTACACAGTGGGATGTTGATACAGACCTGGTGGATCGGTTGCTAGTGATTAAGAAATGCATCACTAAACAGAAAAGGTGAGCGCGAAAAGAGTAATCATAATCGGAGAATTTAATTATCCAAATATTGATTGGGTAGTAGTAGAATCTCATGAGAAGAATGAAAATGCATTTATTGAGCTGTTTCGGGACAACTTTCTCAATCCGCATGTGACAGAAGGAATACAGGGACAAAGAGAGTTAGGTTTGATTATAAAGTAAGAAAGCGTTTCAGTTAAAGACGTAACTATTCTGCCTCCAGTTGGTGACAGAGTTCATGCGGTACTCACTTGGGAGGTGACTAAGTTTATGAATGTTCCCTTCAGAAAAGGTTACATGTTGAACTACAAAGCACGAAATTATGACCAACGGAGGAGTATACTGAGATCAGTGGAATGGGATCGGTTGTTGGATGTGGAAAATATCGAAAGTGCATGGGAAGCACTGAAACAATACTTAAATGATGCGATATCTGAATGTGTCCAGAGAGTTCGAAGAATAAATAGAGTAGGGATCAAATGGATGTGTAATTTATTAAGCAAGAGATTTATAAGAAAAAGACGATGTAGAAGGAATACTCTGAATAAGGATGTTGTCCGTTATTAAAATTATAAGCAGCAGGCTAGAATATTCACAACTATTGTATGGAAAGCAAAGTGTGAGCATGAAAAGAAACTGGCTCTGCAAGCTAAAGAAACCCAAGAGAATTCTATAAAGATGCTGCAAGTAAAAGAAAAAATGAATATGAGAGAACAACTCTCCTGAATGCAGATGGTGTGAGAGTGGCAGATGCAGAAGAGGTAGTTCAACTAAGCCCCATTTTGCTAAAAGCTATCAATCTGGTGAACGGAACACTGAGTTTACTTCTACCTCTTCAAAAGATGAAAAAACTCAGGTGAATGAGGACAAGGTATTAAAGCTGTTGCACAAACTAAATAAGAATTCAGCAATAGGGACGGATGGGATATCCCATTGCACGAAGGTGGTGCAAAAACAGACATATCCAGCAATGGAGCGATCAGTATCTCAGAAATGGTGGTGAAGATTTTAGAAAAGTTGGTGAGGGCCTGCATTCAGAAATGGGTTGGCAGTGAATCTCTACTTTGCAATGAACAACATGGTTTTACTACGGGATGGTCATGTTTTAGCAACTTGCTCACATCCTATAATAATGTTAATACTGAGATAGAGTAGGAAATGGATACACCATGATACTTTTGAATTTTCCTAACGCTTTTGACAAATTACAGCATGGTAGACTGCTGCATAAACTGGAGAATATGAGCTTCGATTATAAAATATTAGCATGGATAAGAGGATGACTAACTGACAGATATCAAAATGTGGAATACGGAGGATGTGTGTCTGCAAGATGTAAGTTACCCAGTGGTTTAAATAAGGATCAGTGCTTGCTCCACTGTTATTTAATCTGTACATTAATGATATTGGGAAGAAGGATTTGACAAGTGACATACAGCTATTTGCTGATGATGCAAAGATAGGTAGGGTAATCAAGAATGCTGCTGATATGCAGTACTTGCAGAATGATTTGAATAGGCTGAAATTGTGGGCATGGGAAAATGGGTGTCAGTTCAATGTCAGTAAATGTTAAGTCATTCACTTCGGCATTATTAGATATCCAATGTCGTATTATATTGCTGGGATTAGGCTAGAAGAAACTGATGAGGCTAGGGATCTTGGAGTGTTAGTAGATAGTAAGTTGAAGTTCGGAGCTCATGTGGCAAATATTGCAAGTTCAACTCAAAAGATAATTGCAATGCTGAAACGAACGTTCACATGTAAAGATAAGGATGTTATTTTGTCCCTTTTACAAAGCCTTGATAAGACCTCACTTGGACAATTGCATACAGGTCTGGTCTCCTGGTTTCCGTTGTGATTCTGATATATTGGAGAGAGTACAAAGGAGAGTGTTTAAAATAATATCAGGATTGTGGAATACTGATTATGAAGACAGATTGGGAATTTGTAGACTGCAGACACTAGCAAACAGGAGAAAGAGGGGTGATATGATTAAAACTTACAAACTTCTGAAAGGGTCATACGGGATTTCAGTTGATGGGATTTTTCAATTTATGGAGAGTGGGGAAAGGACGAGAGAGCATTCTTGGAAGCTGAGAATGAAGACCACCAAGAAGTGTAGGGAGGAGATAGATTTTTCTCTCAGAGGATGGTGCGTGATTGTAAATGATTGCCTTCGGATGTTGTGAATGCAAGAAGTGTAAATGAATTCAAGAATAAATATGATAGCTGGTGTGTGTGTAGCAGTGGCCTTTCTCGATGAGTCTCTGCCTCTCTGGAGGTCTCTCATAATAAATAATAATAATAATAATAATAATAATAATAATAATAATAATAATAATAATAATAATAATAATAGCCAAATGTGGACAAAAATTTATTGCTAGCATATATTACACAAAATTTAAATTTCGCAATTTAATTTCGTGCAAATTAAACTGCAATATATTTTTGGCTTTGTACAGTTTTTGAATTAACGTACAGTGCTTACAGAAAAACTATGTGGAGGAATAATTCAATATCGAATATGTCCAGCTCGAACTGCGATGCAGCTCTCACAACGTCGCACGATGGTTAGCACCAATTTATTCAGCTGTTCTAGATGCAAACCAGCCCACTCCTCCTTTACAACAAGGAGGAGGCCTTGTTTGTTTTCTAGAGGGGAATTTAGAGCAGTCATGCATCTCCTATTGCATCCTAAACGTGTTGTTCTGTGAGTTTAAGATCTGGGGAGCGTGTTGGTAACTCGATGCGATTAATATCCTTGATCTCCTGAAGTATCTTCACTGCTCGTGTACAAGGTGGTGTGGCATTGTCATCCATAACAATTATTTCTTCGCTTACAGCACCACGGAAGAATCGAACATGACGTGGACGAACGTCGTTGAAATATCGTTCACCAGTCATTCACCAAACCGGACGCACCGAGCTACAATTGCCAGAAATTGTAGCTCGGTGCATCCATTAAGCATGATGCCTTCCCAATCCATGACCCCTATCCCTGTGAAGAACATTCTCGCGATGGTAAGCAGTACTATTTCACGCCAGATCAAGTGTCTTCAAAAATAGGAGGAAATACTAAAACGACTCTCATCTGTAAAGAGTACATTAGCCCGTTGGTGTCCTTTGTAATTTTTATGGATAAAAACACCACTGGAAAAAGTGCTCTTCGATGAGTTATGGATGAAGGGATGCAAAGAACAGGTCTTCCGACGTATAGGCGTACTTGTCGCAGGTCTTGCCACACTTTGTCGAGATATCCGCATACTGTGCTTGAATGGAGCCGACTTGCAAGCTGACCTGCGTCGATCACGTGTTGCTGTTATAACCAAAATTCTGTCTTCATGCTCCGTGGTAGAGCGAGGACGACCTCTTAGCAAACGTCTAGAACGCATTACATTGGTTTGACACGCTGCTCAGAGCCTGGATACAACGCTATATGTAAAATTCCAAACTCTCTGGAGATATCAGTAATTCTGCGTCCTTTTTCAGGCTTTCCAACGATTCTCCGTGTATTAAAATATCTAGATGTCATCTTTGAACATTACAAGGCATCCAAGTTTTAAACTTTCTTCCTACATGAAAAGAGCTTCGTTCAAACACAATTCGCTCAGCTCAGGCTTTTGCCTTTTATTCTTTTTAGTGCTACCACATGACCCCTTTGCGGGTGATTCGAAAATTTGAATGTGTTCCCGCTTTCTACTCGAAATCGTAATTTTCACCAGTGGTCACAAGCTGATTCGTCTGAATTTGTGGTTCAAATTCAGAAATAATGTTCGTCCTTAGGTTTTGGACACCAGTGTGGTATAGCAGAAGTGTATGAATGCATTTTTGATGCACTTCTCTGCATCTAGCAATTTCAAGGGGAAAACCTTTTCGGAGCAGGTGAATGTATTGCAACCAGGTAGTGCCACACTTCTGGTAAGTACAGTAAACCCTCGATTTAACGGACTAAGAGGGACTAAGGGGTGTCCGTTAAATCGCGAATTTTTTAAAATAAAAATATTCGTAACATTATACTGCAATTTTATCAATATTAGCACTGTAATAACAAAAAAAATCGTTTTACACACAATTTTTAACAATTTTCACGCTTTTAGATAAGTTAATGTGATGTTAATGTTCCATGTTGAGGTGCTTGGTTTAGGTAATCCTCCTTTGAAAAAACTATCAAGTTTTTTTTGAACTTTTGAATTCTGCTGTTTTTTTTTTTTTATAATTAACTCCCTAAAATTACGGAAAGATTTGTAATAAAACTGCCGCATAAAGTCAAGGCAGGCGACAAAAGAACCAATTGCAGTGCGATTGGTGTGATCACGTGCTAATCATTCGCCGAACATGTTTTATGAGCGGAGATTCATTTATGTTGGCTAAACTAATACAGTGTTTTTGCAACATGTGATGGCCTATTCGCCAAAATTTGTTAAAAATAACAGGAAATTAATAACAAAAAAAAATAATCTCGTAATTTAATTATAAGCAAATCTTAGTTAAAAGCATTTTTAAATTAACAGGGTGTTAATTTTCACATGTGGCATACGGACCGGAAATTTTGTCCGTTAAATCCGAAGTCCGATGAATCGAGGGTTTACTGTATTAAGTATGATATCGCCTGGTGTTGGCTTGTGTTGTAAGGCTGAACGGCAGCAATCGGTAGAGAAGCCTGGGGAGAAGAAAACTCCGTCTAGTGACTAAAATTTTAATACTTTTCCAGATGTCATACTGTAGGCGTGAGTGCTTGCAAAATATCTGAAAAGAGAAGAGAAAAAAAAAATTAAAAGGACAGCATCACATATGAAGGAATATCGAAAATTTCGTAATCGAATATTTTAGGATATTTTGGGGAACTGATTTGAAACAAACCCTCTGTAATGTCATTTTGTTCACACTTGAACAGTCAGAAATGTTTCGTCATATACAGTTGATGGACGGTTGTCACCACAAGTCAGTAAAAGGTTTATAACAAAAACCATGCAAGAAACAACACTGTCCATACTCGTCGCTCGTCCCCTCCCACCCACTTAGCCAACTTCGATCTTTCTCTTCTTTGTTCTGAAATTAGTCTCACCTAACAAACGAATTTTTCAACCGACAGTCTTAGTTAAGTAGGTCTGAACAGGTAGATTTTAAAATAGGTTGTTTACTTGTGTTTGTTAGAAGCTACGAACACTCATTTCAAATTTAATTATGAATAACCCTTCGCGAAAAATTAGAATTAAATAAAGGTCAAAATTATAAATAAAATAATATAAATATTTACGAACTGTTTGACATGCTTTTCAATTTCTAAACTTAAAAGCCATTTATTGCAAATTAAAAGCGATCTAATAATTCCTAAACTGTTAAAACGAATCAAGCAAATGCATTGTAATAGACTATCAACAGTTCGAAGATAGTAAAGCTAAAATATAATCCTGAAAACCAGAAAGAGAAACATCGTTAGGCAACAGAGTAGTAAATAAGAATATAATAAATTAGATATTTGGCTGGAGTTACCCGTAATAATAATAATAATAATAATATTAATAATAATAATAATATATATATTTTTTTATTGTTCTTTCAAATATTTACATATGTACAGTGATCATCTATTCAGTATATTATTTTACAAGGTTCAGCACTTTGTGCTACATACAATGAGATTTAAATAGTAATGATGATAACAGTTTTTTTTATACAACAGTCATAATAATAATTTACAATTATATTGTTCAGAGTTACATAAGTTGTATAATATTACATGTTGTGGTTTACTATTTTTTTTTTTTTTCAAATTTAAAAAGGTGTGATCATACAACAGTATTTACACATATGCAATCTGAATATTATGTGTCCTTATTTTCACAAACATACGGTGTAAACTCATGATTTACTTTTAAAATAATTTTTTTTTTCATTGCATACATTTGTTACAGTTATTATATACATTACATTCATTTGTTTACATATGACACATTACTTACATTTGTTTACATGTGATATTTACATTACGTACATTGGTTTACATACGATACATACATTGGTTTTCTTGTGATACGTACATTACATGCATTTGGTTACATATGATACATCTTGAATGAGAACTAATTTTTTTTTCCTTTCATCCTCGAAGCTTAAATGTAAGCTTATCTGAGGATGACACCAGTTGGTTATTATGTATTGTTTTTTTTTTTTTTTGCTGTCTTAGGATGCTACGGAATCTATGATTGAGAAATTCGCGCGCGCGCACTCACACGCACACGCACGCACGCACACACACACACACAATAAATTGGAATGTACTGATGCGTCGCTGAACTGGAAGCCTGAGCGAATATATTGTGTTTCATTAAGTTTGTATGGTATTTTGGGTGCCTGTTTCTTGTTCATAGTATGTCCTTTAGAGCTCTTTCCAGGCTATTGTAGTTTGTAAGGTTTCTGTATTTAAAAGGTAATTTGTTTATCATTTCTGGGATGTAGAAGTTTCGCGTGGTCTTTCCGTAGTGATTATTATATTTATATGTGATATAATTAGTAGTCTGAGGTCTTGTTATACGGTATGTATTTCTAACTGTCCTGTAGTTGGCATCGAAATAATGTTTTAGCAAGGCTGCATAGTGACATAAATGTTTTGCTCTCAGTATTTTGTGTTCTGCCATTGCAATGTTTATAAGGTCGTGATTTTTTCTTTGTTCCCAAAAGATCAGTTTTGTCATTTTGTACTGTAGCGACATTAATCTATTTAATTTGTAGGGTGCACAGAAAGCATACGTTGTTATAGCGTATCTTAGTATATTTTGGCATAGTGCTTTGTATATTAGTGTTTTTAGACGTATGGGAACTATGGCTTTTAATCTATAGAGTTTGCCACTTATTGTTCGGAATTTGTTGTGTAGATGTTTTATATGGCTATTCCAGTTCATTTCTGCATCGAGGTAAATTCCAAGGTATCGTATTGTTTCAACCTGAGTGATTGTAGTGGTTTTGCTGTTCTGTGTGTTTTTTGTGTTGGAAAGTGGATGTTGGATGGTTATATATTTGTTATCAACTGGTCGAGTCAGTGGATTTCTGAATATCATTAATTTTGTCTTTTCTGAGTTCAAGTGTATGGAGTTTTTTCGTGAGCCAGTCTATGATCAGATTTATATCATGTTGTATATTTGTTTGGGCTATGCTTGCGTTATTATGGATGGATATTATTGCTGTATCGTCTGCGTACTGGAATATCTTACCTTTGAGTGGTAACTGATTAATATCGTGCGTGTAAATGTTGAATAGAGTTGGGGAAAGTACAGCTCCCTGTGGCACTCCACAGGTTACTGGTAGCTCTCTGCTTCGGTTTGATCCGATACGTGTGATATGCTTTCTATTTTGGAGGTAGTTTGTAAACCACCTGTGAAGAGGCCCGTCTATTCCAACATGCCTCAGCTTTTCTAACAAGGTTTGATGTGTAAGTGTATCGAATGCTTTGGTTAGATCTATAAAGACTACCATGGCTATTTTGTTTTTGTCTAAGGCGGTATTAATTACGTCTGTAACGTCTTCCAAGAGAGATGTTGTTCCCTTATTTTTCTGAAAACCATATTGTGTTTTGGGGATAATATTAAAGATCTCAGTGTATGCTGTGGGTTTCTTCAGTATGATCCGCTCCATAATTTGATTGATAATTGGTAATGCTGCTATGGGTCTGTAATTGCTGATTAAATTTCTTTTTCCTTGTTTGTATATGGGTGTAATTATGGCGGTCTTTAGTATACTTGGTATCTGTCCTGTTTTAAATATTTTATATTTAAAATATCTGTTTTAAATAATAATAATAATAATAATAATAATAATAATAATTTTTTTTTTTAGTTTATTATCTCTCAAATAATTACATGAGTATACTAACATTTAGGCACCGATGCATCTTTTTCTTGCAAAATGGTTCAGTAAGAATTATAATTACTCTTAATATCATTATCATTTGCAGAATTTCTCATTGACACAAGAGTAAAAAGTGTGTATTATTACCATTAATAATAATCATAGTAATCGTGTTTATTGTTAATGACTCACAAGTTAAACAATATTACTTATGTTGCAGTTTATATAATAATAATTTTTTTAAAATTTAAATTGTAAATTAAATATATAATTTTAAACTTAAATATGTAACTGAAGTATTACTATCACATTTTCTGTTTACTACTAGAATTCATTACAGAATGTTAAGTGAATAACGTTAGATAAATACTACTACTGGGATGTAACTTAACTGCACCCTCGAAGCTTTGTAATTAGCTTATCTGAAGGTGATACTGGTTATATATACGTATATTTGTTATTGATTTGGTTGCTGTGTTGGAAGTAGGCAGATCTTTGGGAGGTCAAATGAATGATCTGAAAGGTCGGATCAAAGTGAAATTGCCGATATATCCTGTGTTATTGCATCTGTCTTGATGGTTCACGTTCTTTTTTTATTGTGGGCTTCTTTTTGAACTATTTAGGAGGCTTTTTTCTTCACAGTGGCAGCCTTTCTATGTCTTCTGTGCTTTTAATTTGTATCGGCTTTGAAGTTTGTGACTTCCTTATGAATATCTTGGCATCTCTGGTCCACAAAAATTGGTAATTTTTTTCCATTTTTGCTTTTCTTGCTTGGTACAACAGATTCTGGTTGAATGGTGTTAAATATTCGGATAGGAAGATTGGTGTATTGTCTTGCTGTGCGTTCAAGTCCTTGGCAACTGGTTTTTTCTGCCTGCTGGCTTTTATGAGATTGTCTCTTGTGGACTTGCTTTTGCTTTTAAGACGAATTATGACTGGTGCAGGTCGTGGGAAGCCTTGGTTTTTGCTCTTCCTAGGAATCCGATTTACGGTCTGAATGTCGTTAAGCTGTAGGGGTATATCATTTACATGGCCTAATTTTAAAACCACGTCTCTGAGGTTTTCTGTAGGTGCAGTTTCAGGAAGACCGTTTATGACAAGATCTTTTTTATGTTGTTGCTGATTTAAACGTTCGTATTGTAGTTTTATAGAATGAAGTTCTTGACGGAGTTCGGATGTCTCTTTCATCAAATTGTGTTGCCTGTCTTTTAGTGCGTTAATGCTCATTTTAATGTCTTTTACCGTTTGCAACACTTCTATAACTGCTAAATTATTATGTTTTACCAAATCTTCATATTCGCTAGAGTTTTTTGTTATTTGTTCGTTCTGTTTCTTAAAGAGTTCTTGCACAAGATCTACTAAGCTGGCTTTTATAGTCACTAGACCGTTTTCTATTAGTATACTTAAAGAGTTTAAATTATAGGACTCACCTGCGTTTTTTTGTCTGTTCAGTTCGTCATCTGATTTTGTCTCCGGTATAATCAGCTGCATCGTAGGTGGCTGCCTTACGTGCGTTTCTTTGTTCCTCAAGCAGATTACACACTTCTATATAATAATAATAATAATAATAATAATAATAATAATAATAATAATAATAATAATAATAATAATAATAATAATAATAATAATAATAATAATAATAATAATAATAATAATAATATGAATTAAAGAGCCTCAGTAGCTCAGTCGTTGTAGACGAAGCCCTTTGGTCAGAAAGACATGGGTTCGATTCCATAACTTCAGGAATAACTATGGAGGATCACTTTAAAAAGTGGTGATTGTAGCGAAGTTACAGAAGCAAATCATATACTTGAGTTAGTAATCATTTTGCAAAAGTGCACCATCTATTGCAGTGCCAAATGTGTCACTGAATGATGAGTCTCTAGCGATGGAAGAAATAGAGGTGCTTAGTATATTACAGAATCTTAATGCTAACGCTGCCATAGGTTTATATGGCATACTGGCCCATGTGTTACGAGAATGTGTAAGAGAATTAGCACCTCCTTTAACCAAGCTGTTTATTTTAATCCTCAGTTCTGGTAAAGTTCCAATAGAGTGGAAAGAGGGGGAAATAATTCCACTGCATAAAGGAGGCTCCAAGACAGACATAGCAAATTGTAGGCCAATCATTATGTTAGGAGTGGTGGTTAAATTTTGAAAAATTGATAAAAATTAGAATTCAGGACTGGGTGGAGAGAAATATGATACGTTACAGGGCAGCATGGTTTTGTGAAGGGGAGGTCTTGCTTTGGTAAGTTGCTTACTTTCTATAATAAAGTAAACGTGGAGTTGTATAAAAGAAATCATTACTCAGTGATACCGCTGGACTTTGCAGAGGCATTTGGCAGGATTCCACACGGAATCCTCTTGCATAAATTGGAGCAAATGGGTACGGATCCGAAGCTACTGATTTGGATTAGAGGGTCGTTGATGGACAGATCTCAAAGAGTTGTTTATGGAGTAACTGAGTCCAGGATCAGGCAGATGAATAATGGTGTACCTCAGGGCTCGGTGCTTGGTCCTCTGTTGTTTAATTTGTATATTAATGATATTGGAAATAATTTGAAAGGAAATATCCACTTGTTTGCTGATGATGCAAAATTGGGAAGAGCGATAGTCAATTCAAATCATGCGAATATCTTGAAGGATAAATTAAATAGACTGCCGATATGAAATAAGGCTGTCAGTGTAACGTGGCTAAGTGTAAGGTGGCGTGGCTAAGAGTACTTAGTGAGGATGAGATCTCATGCTGTATACTACATGGTGGCCATAAAATAACTTTCCCTCTTTGGAGGCATCTGTAGCTAAAACCAATAAACGGAATGAGACGAAATTTTATATAGAGACTTTTGAAGGCATGGGGAGATGATTTCCAAAAAAAAAAAAAAATAGATTTAGTACCAAAAGCTGCCGATAGGGGAAATGTTGGCGCTGGGTGAGCCAAAAAAGAAGGGGATAATTACATTAAAGGCAGATAAAATGGAATAGTAACATTTCAACGGTTTAAGCGACAGCCGCGTCATTCATTCCTGCTGGATATGTGGTGCGTTACAATGATAATAATAATAATAATAATTAAACTAAAACAACAACTTCTTCACACTTCTTAATCATAGCTCTCAGTGCTACAGCATTGCACTGTTTAAGGTAAAACAACTTAACAAGTAAAGCACGCTGAGGCAAGGTAAGACGCATATTGAGCACGATATGTCAGTCATTCGAATAACTGCCTGAACGTTCACAATCTCTTTTTAAGTGGAAATGGTGGCGCTGCTGTCACGTACGCACAGCAAAATTTGCATAATCCTTTTTACCTGCGTTTACTGCAAATACTTGTCAGCTTCAGGCTCCGCCAGCGCCAAAATTTCCCCTATCGGCGACTTTTGATACTAAATCTGTTTTCTGCGGAATTCCTCTCCCCATGCGTTCGAAAGTCTCAACATATAATGCGATCTCATTCCGTGTATTAGTTTTAGCTACAGATACCTCCAAAGAGGAAAAGTTAACTTATGGCCACCCTGTATATTACTGAAACTGAACTGCAAGAAGTTGACGATTCAAGGGACTTGGAGGTTACTCTGGAGAGAGAACGTAAGGTTAGAGAGCATATTGCAAAGGTTGCTAAAATTCACGTCAAATTACATGGTTGTTGAAGAACAAGCCGAGAAGCAGAAATAGGGAAGTTGTTTTTTCCACTTTATAAGGTATTAATAATGCCTCATTTGGACTACTCACGCAGATCTGGTCACTTGGATTTCTTGGTGATGAAGAAATGGTGGAGGGGATCCAGTGGCGATTTACACAGATTGTTGCAGGTCTGTGGAATGTTTCCTAAAATGATAGATTGAAGGTCTGTGGGCGCCAAAACCTGACTGATAGATGTAAGAGACGAGTAGGATAGAGACACATAAATTACACTGGCCAACAAAAAAAAAATGTTTTTCTGCTGATTATGATCTGACACTTGTTTTTTACTAATTTGGGTGCGCTGATTTCAAATATCAAACCCATTTTTCTCTATCACGTCAGGTTTTTCCTCTATGGCATTTTCTTTTTGCTAATTTGTAAGTTTTTGATAGTTTTTAGGAAGCAGTACTATTTAGAGGATCAAAAAATCGATTTTTTAATATTATTTTCTGAAAGTATGTACTTTTAAAAATCTGCTTCTAACTTTTTATCAAGACATTCGAACAATCCCCGAAGATATAGCCTATTATTCAAAGCTGTGCGCAGATCAGAATTGGAACGCTAACCGCTCTCGCTTGTTAGTAAACAAATAAATGCGTAAGAACCTGCAACGGCACGTACTGGCGCTTTGAATGTGAGAGAGGCCGATAACCGGCCTAATACATTTAGGTGATGAAAAGTAGGCGATGACAACTGCCTACAACAAATGAATGCTATATGAGTCATAGCGGACAAAGAACGATCGAAATCAGTCAATCTTAATCGATCGTGAAAGTATGATGAGCGCTTATAACGTTTCAATAAAGTCTCTGGTTTTTTTTTTTTTTTTTGTCTTGTTAATTGCATGTTAGTCGGCAGTGAAGAAAATACATCATGTCTACTACTCGAAATTGGCTACATTTGTGGCAGCTTTACTGTTCCCAGTCAAAGGACAAATATCACTGATTTCGTTAAGAAAGTGTACTTTGCATACTTTGACGTAAACATTGCAGATCAGGACAAGTCATGGGCTCCAAGTAAAGTGTGTAAGTCATGTATAGAAATTTTACGACAGTGGAGCAAGAGAAAACGCCAAAAATTAGCTTTTGGCATTCCAATGATTTGGTGTGAACCGAAAAAACACGTAGATGATTGCTATTTTTGTTTAGTTCAGACTTCTGGACTAAAGAAGAAGAAGAAGAAAAAAATTGTGTATTCAAATCTTGATCTCAGCAATTCGGCCAGTCGCTCATTCCAATGAAATAGCCGTGACAATTTATAAAGGACTTCCTTTACTTGAGAACGAGCATGATCGGGATATGCCAGATGGTCTTGAGGAGCAAGACCCGGATGTTGATTTAGACAATGAAAATTTAATTTCTTGTTCTGTACCGCAACGTTTTACTCAAGCGGAATTGATTTTTAAGAGATTTGGGCCTATCAAAGGAATCATCGGAATTGTTAGCTTCAAGATTAAATGAAAAAACTTACTGGAGCAAGATACGAAGATAA
The DNA here is from genome assembly GCF_054136105.1 of Typopeltis vanoorti. Taxonomy (NCBI): domain Eukaryota; kingdom Metazoa; phylum Arthropoda; class Arachnida; order Uropygi; family Thelyphonidae; genus Typopeltis; species Typopeltis vanoorti. The sequence continues at coordinate 151,764,440 of NC_143555.1, forward strand.
CTTTTTATCGTAGCAGGGAAAGTAATCTTGTACAATATTTTAAACACGAGTGTGGGTTTGTTTACTGTAACAATGTGTCAGGTTTACTAACTGAAATCAGTGTTGTACAATATCATCCAAATGAGTGGGGTTATTTATCGACAGTTCAAGCAGAAGTCTCAAGTGTGTCTTACTACACGATGGGAATGTATATGGCTCAATTCCTATTGGTTATTCAGTCCACTTAAAGGAAACATATGAGGACATTAAAAAGGTTCTGAAGTTATTAAAATATACAGACCATAACTGGATCATCTGTGTGGATCTTAAAATGGTGAACTTTTTACTTGGCTTTCAAAGAGGATATACAAAGTTTCCGTGTTTTCTATGCTTTTGGGATAGTCGAGCTAGAAACCAACACTGGAGTCAGAAACATGGGTCTCTTAGAATATTCTTAAATGTTGAAGAACAGAATGTTATAAATCAATCTTTAATCGACAGAGAAAAAAATCATTTTTCCACCTCTACACATCAAACTAGGTCTTATGAAGCAGTACGTTAAAGCTTTAGATTTACAAGGTGACTGTTTTCAATACATATGTGAAATATTTCCACGACTTAGTTATGAAAAAATTGAAGCTGGTGTATTTGATGGACCACAAATTAGAACTTTAATGAGAGACCCAAATTTCATCAACTCTATGAACGAAATTGAGAAAGAGGCCTGGACTTCATGTACGATGGTTGCGAATAATTTTCTTGGAAACAAAAAACCGTGCGGTGCAATTACAAAGATCTAGTGGAAACAATGCTTGAAAATTTCCAGCGCCTAGGTTGCAACATGAGCATAATGCTTCATTTCCTATACAGTCATCTTGATAGATTTCCGGAGAATTTAAGTGCTGTAAGCGATGAACAAGGCGAAAGATTTCATCAAGACTTAAAAACTATGGAAGATCGGTACCAAGGAAGATGGGATTCTCACATGATGGCCGACTACTGTTGGAGTATTCAAAGGGATTGCCAAAACAAAACACACAGCAGAAATTGCTACAAACAAAAATTTATTCCCTGAAACTCATGTGTAAGTAAAATTGTTATTTTTTTTTTTTTTATAAATATTCTTGTAATTTTTAATGAATATTGTTAAGTATTTATGTATCCAATTATCGGCCTCTCTCGCAATCAAATCTCCAGTACATACCGTTGAAGGTTCTAACGCATTTATTCGTTTACTAACAAGCGAGAGCGTTGAGCGCTCCGATTCTGATCTGCGCACCGCTTTGAATAATAGGCTATATCTTCGGGAATTTTTCGAATTTCTTGATAAAAAGTTAGGAATAGATTTCTAAAAGTACATACTTTCAGAAAATAATATTAAAAAATCGATTTTTTTGATCCTCTAAATAGTACTGCCTCCTTAAAAATATCAAAAACTTACAAATTAACAAACAGAAAATGCCACAGAGGGAAAACCTGACGTGATAGAGAAAAATGGGTTTGATATTTGAAATCAGCGCACCCAACTTAGTAAAAAACAAATCTCATATAAAAGTCAGCAAAAATTGTGTTGGAGTGTGTAATCATTTCCTTAACACTCATTCTGTAGGTTCACGGACAATTCATCACGTAGACACATCGCGGGGACAATTTATGGTGAGGAAAATTCACCACAGGGAAAATTTATCGCGAGGAAAAATGATCGCACGAAAATTCATCACAAAAACTTCATCGCGCGAACTATTGATCGCTGAAAAAATTCGCTGAAAATGTTATTCGCTAGAAAATTGAAATGATATTGCATTGATACCGATATATGAAAAGTAAATGCAGTGCAAGATAAATTTCACAAAATATAATTTCAATATGTATCTATGTATTAGTCCGCGCGATTAGTCGAGTGACTGATTGCTTCACTACCATATGCCTGGGAAAAGAATGTCCTGGATTCGATTCCCGTCGCTGATGTGAGGAGTGTAGGGTCTTTCTCAGACATAACCAAGTTAGCCGGTCTTGGGCGAGGACTATACAGTTTTTCTTCACAGTTTATGGGATTTTTCCTCCCGCAAGTAAGCAAACAGCAAACCGGTCTTGAGAATATAACGCTTCTACGGACATTGGATACACTGGGAGGCACAGGGCCAACCACCTTATCCTCGTATAACGGTTGCGGCTATAATTTTGTAAATATTAATATTCCATCAACAGAATCTGTAGTATCAAAGTAAGAAAGAATATTTACACCATTTAAAGACGAAACAGATTAGGAAACTCACCAATCAATAAAATATTACTTTCACTCTATAAGAATAAAACAATTATGAAAATCTAAATAAATAATACATAGATCTTTCCTTCTTTTACCTTTACGGTGTCGAGGGATTCTATTCCTTATAACCGCAACCGTTATACGAGGATAAGGTGGTTGGCCTATGCCTCCCAGTGCATCCAATGTCTGTAGAAGTGTTACATTCTCAAGGCCGGTTTGCCTGTTTGCGGGAGGAAAAATCCCATATAAACTGGGGAGAAAAACCCTGCAGTCCTCGCCCAAGACTGGCTAACTTGGCTATGTCTGAGAAAATCCTAAGCTCCTCATGTCGGCTACGGGAATCGAACCCAGGACACTCCTTTCCCAGGCATATGATTGTGAAGCAACCAGCCACTCGGCTATCCGCGCGGACTAATGCATAGATACATAATAAAATTATATTTTGTGAAATTTATCTTGCACCGCATTTACTTTTCATATATCGGTATCAATGCAATATCATTTCAATTTTCTAGCGAAAAACATTTTCAGCGAATTTTTTCAGCGATCAATAGTTCGCGCGATGAATTTTCCTCGTGATGAATTGTTCCCGCGACGAACTGTCCCTGCGATGACTTGTTCGGACACGATTCAGTGAACGCACACAAATGAGAAAAATAATTTAAAATAACAAATTATTATGTCGATAGTTTGATACATTTGGTGAAATAAGACCAAAGTTTATTTTTTTGTTTTTTATCACCGGTGGGAAATGATTTCCACTCCATTCTTCTCTTCTGTGAATCTTAATGATTCTTCGATGGCAGAACTGGTAGTATACTTCTAGGATTTTCAAGTGCCAGCGATAAGTGGCCCACGTTATTGTATCTAGGCCATTAAGGACTCTTCCCAAAGCAACAACAGCGCATACCAAATAAGGAATTTACGCTCGTTTTAATCGTTTTAGCCATGGACTGAATATTTCAGCAAAGCTGAAATATTCAGTCCGTGGCTTGTTTAAATTTACTTATATTTTGCATCCATCAGTGATTTTACAGACGTCTTGTTCATGTTTGTTCGTCTGCTTTCATTTCTTTAGTCAGTAGCAAGAGTTCTTGGTTATTTTCATCAACTTACTCATGGAATTATTTTAAGTACCATGGCATTATCATGATCTTCAATTCTCTTTATTGACTAAAGGGACTTCAATGCAATTATAAAATTTCAAACTAAAATGAACACGTTTCATAAAAATTGCCATAAAAAAATAAAAAACAAGTTTTCACCTAACTCTCGCTTTGACTGTGTTCCCTTAAGAGAGTTTATTATGTGCCTAACTCATATTTCTGTCAGTGTGTTCACCCATCATTTTATCCTTCATGAAGTGGCACAGAGGAAGAACCGTGTTTCGGGCAGCAAAAAAGTCCCCCACTCCTCCTCGTCTTTGAGTAGTTGTCGTAGTCTTCTTTAAATCAGACCTGATTGGTTTTATATTATTCAAACACGGTAACGGTATTTCAGACAGTGGTAGAAATAATGCAATTAATGTCCACACTAAAGAAAGCCCCTTAGATATTGATTTAATCCCTGAACCGTTGAACCTATCGCAGTTTGAGTAGATAACTTCAATCTGGAATATGTTTTGCTTGGGTACTAGGATTGAATAGTGTGAACGGTGGGTTGGTGGAGTGGAATACCTTTCCGTGGTGATTCTTTATATCCCATGATACCACATAATACCAACGATAATAATTATCTTTGCTTTGTCATAAAAGGAGTTCCACCTAGTTCTAGAATCTGTGATACTGGAACCTTAAAGTCATTTGTGGTCTGTGCTTTCGCGAACTTTTCCAACAATCCAAAAACTGAAGTCTTACCCTTTCTCCTGCTATCACTCTTATCATGAAACTTCAATTTTGCAAACATAACCACTCTTCAATAGGTTGATATTGCCATCCATTGAGATTCTTTCCATCATCTATAAGGAAATCGTGGGATCCGGTTTGATCAGCAGAATGTCGGATATGGATCAATTGTTCCTCTGACTCCAAAGATATCAGTGTTATCCCGATTTGGGAAAGTACAATTTAAAAAATATTGAGATCTTCCCGAATGCATATTACAATGAAATTGAACCAAATACTTAAAATTAATAATAATCAGGAAAATAGTAATACTAACTAAGCGACGATAAACATGAACAAGGAGGGCAGATGAACACGCAAGTGGTCGTGGCGCAATACCTGAAGAAACAGTCCACGTCTTCGATTAATTCGAAAGGAGGAGGCTTACCAACCTAAAATAGCTGGGACTCGAGTTAAAAGACACAGTTTATAACTGTTCCATCCATTGGAGATTAAAATTAATAATATTGCAGAAAGAGCCCTAATTTTTTTATGTGGTATCAAGTTCAAGAATAGAATCAAACGTCCACATTGATACGATGCCTACTGGCTATGAAAATGAGAAATTTAATTGATTTCTATCTAAGTTTCTGGCTACTGTAAAAAAAATTTTATATGTAATTTTTCTTTCTTTTATTTAAGTGCTTTAACGAATGTCTTGTGTACTGCGCCTTTGTAATAACTACGTTATTTGTTTTATATCATAGTTGCTTGAGCTAGTTCAAACTGTCTGTAGACTTCAATTTCTAATTCACCCATAAAACTCGCAATTAATCTTAATCCTTTAGTCCTTAAATTGGTTTTACTCCTCCCTTCTCTCAAGGCCGAAATATGCATGTGCTTGAATTATAGACTTAGGGGAAAGCAGGAGCCAAGTCCTTAATCTACTTTGCCGTATTTCACTTGTATTGATCCTTAAAAAAAATTGTTTTTTATCGACTGCGACATTATGGATTGCGAAAAAGAATCGTTGTTCCTTCCCTTATAAACGAGAGAAATATTCAGCTAAGCACAAAATTAACTCTTATTTTAACTCTATCTTAAGCAACTCCTATTAATTAATCCGTCAGTAGTGGCGATTACTACTCTTAGGTCACACAGGTTCGGTATTTCTATGAGAAGTGCATTGGCTAAACACGATCAGGTAAGTTGTTAACAAAACTAACATGTTTATTCCTACTAAGACAAATTATATACAACATCCAAACTTAGCACGTGTCTGGTTCTAACTAAGACAACAAGAGCACAATGGAGACAATACTTATCACATGTCTAACTCTCCATAAAATCAATTAAGCATTTCACTTAAGCTTTAAGACAAAGAAATCATAATTACACATAACTTTTCAGACACTCGGATGATACTTAACACACTTAACTTTTTCTCATGTTGTTAACAATAAAAAGCAAAACTCAAACCACATTCACTCTTACATAACATAAGCAAATCTTTAGATCTCTGTATTCTACTATTCACACTCAAACTAAAATACGACTTTTCAGTTCTTTCTAACACCTATGGCACTCTCTCGGAAAGGCTTGGCACAGAAACAAACTTCGAAACGAGGGAACCCTAGCCACTCAATCTTTGTCTTTAATATCATTCTTCCTACCTTGGCCCTTCTTTTCTAAAGTCCCCCGGATTTACTGGAGGGTTTTCTCCGGCAACCACGATATCATTGGGTTTTAGCAGAAAAACTCATAATCCGGTGACCTTCGCGACTGTTGCTAGCCTTAGGTCTCCTAGTCGAATCCTGTCTGAGCTTAATTTTAGTTACAAATTTTTGGTTCTTCTTCATATATTTTAACATTTAGTTACAACATTTATCTCAGTACGGTGAGTTATACATTATTTTACTTACAAGTATAATATGTAATTTTATTGCCCGTGTAAAATCGACATACAAAAAATATTTCTATTTTTTATACGAGATTTTATACTACCAACTCTCTTGCAAGAGTTGGAAGCCAGAAACCTTTGTAAAACCCAACAGGAGAAAATTTGATCCCTTGATAAAATCTAGCAGTTCATGCCGATGTTGTGACTATGTAGATTAGCTAAACCATCGCTTTAAAACTTCTTTTGGATGTTTTCATTCAGATGTTGGATTTCCTACTTAGCATTAGATATGAATATTTATTCACACTTTCAATAGCCATACGTCTTGATGGGTAATAAGTCTATTCACAGTCCCATTTCGAACTAAACTCCATTTGAAATTAACCACCTAACCGCCCATTATGGATCAAATACGCATCCTCATACGCTTCGTATCCATCTTATATTTGAATGTAATATAAATGGTATTACAATTTTAATATTCACTTCGCATCCATGATAACCTTGACGTCCATAGACGACTTGGCCGGTAGCGTGGTTGGTGTCATTTGATGAGGTTTAATCTTCCTACCAAGTGTGTTATGATGGATGCCAGTTCAGTAAACAATAACTGGGTTCTCTTGCATGGAATTACCCCACCCAGAAGATTTGTAATATTCTTGTTTTTCACATGATCTTTTAAGAAATTTATAAAATTTGTATCTTTTTTTTTTTGCTAATAAGAACAGGATGTTTAAAAATAAATGTATGATGGAAAGTCAATGCAAAAACTTACTTTAATTCCTCAGTTTACATCTACAAACACATTACGTGACAGTACTCTCACAAAATAATAATAAATCTTACATCTACTTACTGTCCCAAAATAGTAATAAATTAATTACTAAAAAATGTACTCAACTGTGGGAAGAATAAAGGGAATTTAGAGCATGTCAATCATCGTATCAGTAGACCATTCGTTTTGACTGCATTTTGAGAATCAGATCTTATGGAGATGCGCAGTAACTGGACATTTCATACAAGGTGCAACGCTTATGGCAGCATTCAGTAGCTAATCCCCTTTTGGCCTTGTGAAAGAAAGAGAAGGCTTGCTTGGTATCAGCAAATCCTCTTCTGAGTTTAGAGTTGGCTGCAAAATCTAAAAATAGGTTGATGATTGGAAAGATTCACGATCAGTTCGATAATATTAATCTTAAACATCTGACGTGCACACAATGAATTTCAAAATAAAATTTTACTCTTAATCTTTTCATGTCTTTATTATATTATTAAGAATTATCACTTATTCGTAGCTGACCTTTTGAAGACAGATGGCAGTCCGTCTGTAATCATAAAAACCTTCACGGACAGTGAGCTCAAGTATCAATGAACCGAGGATTTTCAAGGGAGAGAGAGAGAGAGAGAGAGAGAGAACACGGCAGCTCTCTCTCTCTCTCTCTCTCTCTCTCTCTCTCTCTCTCTCTCTCTCTCTCTCTCTCTCTCTCTCTCTCTCTCTCTCACTCACACACACACACACACACACTTTTAAATGTATAGAGAACGATTAACAGAATGAACAGCACTTGACGATTACCATGTACAGGCCTGAAGGATCAGAATAACGTAAAAAAAACTAAAATGAAATATGAGAGGACATTTGCTGCGCAAGCCATAGCTAATGCCTGACAATTCTTTAGGTATGTGACAAGCGTAAGAAACAATTATTATAGCAAAATAATTTTTACGAACCTTGAGAGTAGGGGGGAAATATCTGAAGTAGACGTAATAGTTGAATTACTGAGTGATCACTTTGCCATGGGACATCATACGGGTGATCTATACAGGACATCATGTATGGAAAATAGAAGAGAGATAAATGAACTGAAGTGCATAGAATATTGAAAAAAACGATGTGAATTCAGCCATGTGAATAGATGGGGATATTGGGCCGTATATTATGAAAATGTGGTGGGGATTTGCCAATGCCCTTTACTAGATTGTTTAATTCAACACTGAACTGTGAGTAGGCCCTGTAACAGTGGATGGAAAGGAGAACAGCCCCATTGCAAAACAGAGGCCTCAAGAATGAGATTAAAAATTAACAACCGATGAGCATCGCAGTGATGATTAAGCTTCTAGACAAGTTCATTAAGGAAAACATCCAGGAATTGGATGCTACCTAGAAGGAATACAGCATGGATTTTTTAAAGTTTAGGTCATGTCTCAATAAGCGTATAATAATAAAGTGCCAGCATTATCCACAATTATACGGCTGAACTTCGTAAAGGCATTTGATTGGATTCCGTATGGAATTCTTTCATATAAATTTCAACCGGGAATGAATATGAAATTGGTGATGTGGATACAAACGTGGCTGATTGAGAGATGTTCATAGATTTGGTCACCTCATTTTGAAAAGAATGAGATATTAGAGAGGGTCCAGAGTCAATTGAGTGAGTGGGCTTCTAGATGCTGGAATGTCAACTATGAAGATAGATAAAGTAATAATAAGGAGAGGATGAAAATTGGGGATTATTACCATATTAATGTGAATCAGGTTTCTCTAAATGGGGAAACATACTGAATAAGGAGTCCATGTCTAGAAACTGTATAAGGAGGATGTGAACAAAGGGGGAAAGGTATGAAGTGCAGGACGTTTGCATACTGTTTTCATTTTAGCAAATCGAAATTACTAAAAACAGCTAAATATTTAAAAAAAGAGCTAAAATGGGCTAAAAAGGAGTTAAAAATAAAAATTTGTGGTTACAATTTTAGAAATAGTAGCTGACACGTTTCAGCTACTTTATTCAAGTTGAAGTGATACTTGCATATAAGTTGCTAAAGACATCTTCCAAACATGGGTTTGGATCCCAAACCCATATTTGGATCCCAAATCCAAATATGAATTTGGGATCCAAACCCATATTTTCACTCAGATTTTCAGCTTTATAATATATGACCATCGTTTCAATATTACAGAGTGTAGATGCCAGTAAAAGATAGTTTGTACAGCAGAGGCCTGAGGTCATAATTGACTGACAAAATAGCTGTCAGCATTGGCAATTCCATCTTGTTTCTTAAGTTAGTTTTAACTACATTCGTGGAACTAAAATTCTTTCAATTTCCGCATTAGAATTTGGCAGTATTAATAAATGTATTGCACACTAAGCAATTTCTTTAAATGGATTCATTCCAGATGCATCTCTGTATTCTCGTACTTCAGTCCAGAATAGTTCAGTGTTTTCTATATTTGTCCATTTCTTTAAGTGGATAACATTGTCCTGAATTCAGCAGCAGCAATATATTTTCTCTTTTCAGCATTATTTATAAGATGGGAGTGACATGTTCTTTTATATGTTTTAGGGTATTGTCAACAGAAAAAGAAGACATCATTCTTAAAATATTCAAGTTTTCAGGCAACCTTTGCTTAAACTGTTTGAAGAGACCAAGAAGAAGCTGTCTTACTCTATTTCTAAGATTTTGCTCATCGTTTTGTGTTATTTTCTTTTGTATCATCAACTCTGAAATTTTTCTTTCAAATCTGTAACCAAGATTTGGTTTGGGATCCAAATAGTCATCATTCTCTGACTCTAGAGGGTCGACTGTGGATGACGGTAGCACTGACATATTAGCAATACAGCGAATCAGACGAGAATGGTCTTGAAATAATCTCATCTTATCCGCACTGTTAGATTCGAAAATTTTGCTAACTTGCTGAGCTTGAACTAGAACAGGATGCAAAAATAAAAGGCACAAGAGATTCCTTTCATTTCTGTACATCTCCTTCAAAATTTGGGCTTTGTAACATTTCTTAGTTACACTCACGACTTCGAGTGAGTTTTTAATTCCAACCACTGGCTGAGAATTCTGTCTACTGAAGGTTCAACGGAGAGCCATCTTGTTGCACAGTTACAATTTTCAGAGGAGCATCATTTTCGTTGATAATTTGATACAGCTCTTTATGCTTCTTGTCTTAAAGAAGAATGTGAAACGACTTATACATTTCGGCAACTAAAAATTCTAATTTTCCTGGGAGAGATTCTGCACAAGTGTGAGATATTGCCAGTTGTAATGAATGGCATACACATCTAATTAAAATTAAGTAGAGAATATATGCCTTCAATTGTTCATAAACGCCATTATTGACAACAACCATAACACTGGCGTTGTCTGTACCAATTGCAATGAGATTTTTAAAGTTCACCTTCTTGGTCAAGAGCACTTTTTTCAGTGCAGCCACAATGCCACTAGCATCAGCCTTTTCTAGAACCACCACCACCATGCTCAGAAATGCATGCATAATTTTGTTGAATTTCTTGCTATAATAAATTATGTCCATTCCTAAAATCTTATTCACTGGGATATCATTCGATTCATTCATTAGCAAGCTGAAATTTTCATCTCAATATCCACAATTAGATCTTCTTCAAAATGCTCACTTGGAATATTCTTTACAAATGCAGAGCACTTGGTTCAGTGTATTTTTATCTTCGGCATAATTTGACTGTCTGGGATGATATTTTTGCAAAGATCTACTAGATGATTGCAACCGTTGAATGATGAATGACGAGTTGAATGATAAGAAGCATTTTGCTGCAGCCCTTACAGGGCTGCAGCAAAATGCTGGCAACGCTACCTTTGCATAGAGAATGGTAGATGATTGGAATCCACTGTCTGAGACGGTTCTGAATGCAGACAGTCAAAACATTGAAGTCATGGTATGATGAACTGTGTGGATGATTCCCTAACCTCTTTTGACTCAATGGAGATCTGAAAAAAAACAGCTATCGCTTTTTTGTTCCCGCATAAGGAGTATGCAAGGCCGTTTTAGTCCTATCTAACTTTTGGAGACTGAGTGGGCAGTTCAATCTCCACTGGTAGCCAATCAGGGACAGTTGGTCCATGTGTATCACTAATTATAGCAGCCACCGATGAAGAGGCTGGCAAACAAGTGCCGCCATCTCTTGGTACCTAACGCTGACAGGATATGTTATTGTCTGAAATACTATGGGTACTATGGTCGCTATTCTTGAGTTTATGGGATGAAAAACCCGAGTTTCCCAGAGGAAAAACCCTCCTGTCCGTGCCAGAGATCGACTAACTCGAGAACCGGTCGAAGAAAGGCTTAGAAAAAGTTCCTCCAGTCAGCGATTAGACTTGAACTTAAGTCAAACTTCAAGCGATCAAGCACAGAGGATATAAGCACCACTTCCACTGAGCTACACAGACCTTGATGATAATAATAATCTGGTAATTTTTCAAAAAAATTCTAAATTATGCATTGCACGTTGTTCATTGCATGTTTCGCTAGCTATAACTATGATGCACTCCGATAAGTTGATATCTGAGTTTATATTTAGATGTTTGGAATTCGATGTCATCTCTAAGAAGGACTTCCAAAGTATTCTCTCAGTAATACTCGTTTTTTACTAATAATCTTTTAGGTTTTTGTACTGATTCAGCCAATGCTGTTTAGAACTCTTCAGAGGTCAGTTTGAAACTAAGAACATTGCAAGAGAAGTTATTTTCATGATTAGTTAACCGGTGTGCTTTTTTCCCAACATGATTGTCTCATGTCCAATATTAGGCCTAGCAGCTTGATTCAGTCCTGCGTAGCCTTCCTGTTCACATTCTGATGACAAATCCAGAACCTGTTGAGGTGTCTCGGTCCTGTCCATTCTGTTTACAACTGAAAGTATATATTTTTAGTACTGCTGGAAATATAGCATTTCATATTACCTTATATTATTTATTTATTTCTATCCATAGTGATTAGAAAATTGTAAGTAAAAAGTTACAAAAAAAAAGGATATTCTGACTTAAGAGAATGCAATGTTTAGTTAACGCAATTCCTAGCCATCCTGTGCAGCATTAAGTGAGTCGTATATTTATCTGGATATTTTGCATTGCTTCTTTCTCTTGTTATAGCATATTTCTCAAAAATACTACCACACGAGCATTTTATTAAGAATTATAATGCTTAAAAAAACATTACCATGGAACATTTTACTTAGCCACTCACCACCTTCACGAAAGTCATTATTTTCGCCAGTATAATACTTCCCTTCACAGAGCTGACTTATTGCTTCGTACAAATGATGGCTGCAGAATTTGACGCTTGTATCCCATGGCAAATTCGCAAACATATTTGCTTTGACGGTGAGAAACACTGCCGAGTATGTGCAGAAGGATGTAAATAAGACAACAACGAACATCTGAAACATAAGAGAATTGCTTTTAGTTTTCAATCACGCATAGTCATTTTTCAAACATTTTGAGAGGTTTCAAGTCTTAAGTGTTTGGAAAGGCGAGGGATGGGATGATGTAAGATTTTTCATCAGCGAAATCTACGATTCACAACATACAATAAATTTCATCCTTCGGGAAGGTGAATTGTGCTAATTCTGAAGTTCTGTATTTTATCGATGAAAAAGTTGGAAATTTGTTGAATTTATATTACTGATAATGTGGATATTGCAAGAGATAAAAATAACAAACATAAATATATATATATATATATATATAAGATTTTATATATATATATATATGTGTAAGATTTTTCATCAGCCAAATCTACGATTCACAACATACAATAAATTTCGCCCTTCTATTTCCTCTTTTAGTTTCTTTCTATTTCCTCTTTTATTACTGGAGTATCCATTGTGCATAATAACTTCAAGGAACTGATCATGTGAAGAAGGGAGTGCAAATAAGAATCTGATATTATTACTATTACTGGCCGTGGGGGCTCATGGCTTGAAATCGTGGAGGGTGCTGCAATTTTCAAAATATACATACACACTGTAAGTACAGTGTATACATGTTTGGATAAAATATCAAAATTATGGTAAAAATGTTTAAAAAATTAAATACAGAAAAAATATTGCTTATTATCGAAAAAATGATACAGTTTGGTTTAAATTTAAAAATAAAATATATTATTCTTGATTTACTTAAATATAAAGAGCTAATAAGCTTCAACGTTATTTTCATTGCCGAAATGAAGCTTATTAGCTCTTTATACTTAAGTAACTTAATGGTTGCACCTGTTTGGAAAACTCGTTCGCAGAGTACATAAGTTCTTTTCGCTATACACTTTGGTATTAGGTCTAGCTACTCACTGATGAAGCCTCAAAAAAGGCTGAAACCGGTCTGGGCAGTGACCTCCCTCCATAATGTAATAATAGCATACATTTCCTAGGAAATGTGTTTTTACATTATGGAAAATACCTAAGAATAGCGATCTGAACTTCCCCACCTTTGCAAAGAGTTGCCCGATATTGTACTACGTACTAGGATCACTTGCATTGGCCAACGCTAGTGTCGCCGATAATTTATAGTTTACTATATTCGGCAAGAAATTCTCTGATTCCAATCTTTGAGTTTCTTATTCGGTTTTAAAACTATGTGGGATTTAATATCCCCTTAATTTAAGTAATATATTATTCTTGTTTTGTTTCATGAAAAAATATTGTTTATTATCGATAAAATTATATAGTTTAGTATAAATCAAAAGTACTTAAAAATAAAATCCATTCCGTTAATTGTAATTAAAGGAATGAATTTATAATTTTTGGACATTATAATTAAATCATTTAATTTTAATGTCCAAATATTTAAAGAGACGGAGTAAACATGATAAGCACTACGAACACTCTACTACGCGCAAACTACATATAAAGAACGGTGGAACTGCGCGACGGACAGTGCCGCATTATGCTAATAGCTCGCATCTCACTATGACATGCATGTGCTTGCGCGCGTAGCAATATGGCACTGTGGTAAACACAGTGCTGCTAGCATCCTTTGCCCTCCTAAGTGCTACAAGATGGATTTTTATTATTTTTTATACAAAATAAGAGAATTGTATAGGATTGTCGATGATAAAATTAAATATTACAAGCAAATATAAATAAATTAATAAATATATTTATGTATCAAGAAAAACTGGGGTTGCTGCAGTTTCGCTGTGCCTATTCACGAAAGTGAATCGCAAGGAGGAGGATTTTTTGGGTGGAGAGAAAAAAAGCTACTTCAAATTTTCACGGATAGAGGGCACTGGACAACATGGATCATTTGCAAATACAGGTGGTCTCTGGGTTACGGAGGACCCGACTTACGACGTTCCATACTTACAAACGGGCACCCAAGCTCTCCACAAGGATAATTAATAATTAAATGCTGTTGCCAAACTGTTTGCCGCAAAGTATTCCAATCTTTTTACTGAAATAACTGAAATAACCGCTCTGCAACTGTTAGGTAGGCCTATATTCTGACTTTCAGTGCCATGGAAAAATCCTGATACACTAAGGGTGCCTGAACTGAAAAAGTTTGAGAACCACTAAATTCAATAATTAAATTAATAATTCGGGAACTAGTTTCTTCTGCACATGTAAACAAACCCACAAATGAGTTTGTTTTTACGTTCTGTTTGTTTGAATTAAACAAAAGAGCACAATAGTTTCTGTAACTTATTATTACAGTTATGTGGTATTATTATTATTATTATTATTATTATTATTATTATTACTGCATGTGCACTCTTCATCAGGAATCCAAGTTACATACAAATCCGACTTAAACATGTTCGTAACCAGGGACTGCCTGTACGTGTACCTCTGACAGCTTGTAATCAATGAGTGCAAATTCTCAGTCATTGGGTGTGAATAGAATTGTTTTTGTGAAAATAAAAATTTGTTTTTGTGATGCTTACTTTTGTGGGTAAGATATTGTTAGTGAAGTTGTCTTACGTAAGTGGGGATTCGGTAGCAGAAGTTTTCCGAAAGTTTCAAACGCAAAAAAGAATGAAAAAAGGTCGATGTCCTATCCTATCACTTTTGCCAGAATACAGTCTTAGTAGTATGGGATCCACTCTGAACCAGATCAAGATAAGATAAGGAATCGTGACGTCATTGTTTGTGATGCTGTCCGTGACGTCATGAGTTTGGAATGTTTGGAATTTTTCTGCAGAACATATGTGTGTGATGTCGCATTGTTTGTTTTGTTCGCGTATGGCATTGTAGGTGATGATTAGAGATAAGGAATGTGTCATGATTGGTTGGGCAGCTTAAACCAAATAGGACATGTGGTGAATGCAGGAAGTGACATCAGTGTCATGGATGTCTATTGTTATCAGATGTAGATAAGTGAGGTTATTGTTTTGAATGGAAAAGGAAGATATATTAGTGGATAAGGATTCGTGCTGTGATTGGTGGGACACTTTAAACAAGTGTCATGATTGGTGAGTTTAAACCAAATAGGGGTGGGGTGAATGTGGGAAGTGATGTCAGTGTCCTGAATGTGTGTTGTTATCAGATATAGATAACTGATAATTTGTTAGTTGTAAATAAGTGACATTATTGATTTGAATGGAAGAGAAAGATATATTAGTGGATAAGAATTCATGCTGTGATTGGTGGGACACTTTAAACCTGTTGTGTGTTTGGTCTGCATATGGCCTAGTGGGTGCTGGTTAGAGATAAGGAATCGTGATGTTATGAGTTTGGAATTTTCTGGGGAACATATGTCTCAGTCAAGAGATGGCAGCAGCATTTAGACATTTTCTGAATAATTAATTATAGATAGACTATTATTGCTGTTCCCCCTCAAACACACACACACACATTTTCTTGTCAATATTTGAGTATGGGAATTTTTAGTTTAGACTTGAGATGGTAGCACCATTTAGACCTTTTCTAAATAATTAATTACAAACTATCATAGGTGTCCCCCTCAAACCACACACATTTTTCTTGTCAATGAGTATGTGAATTCTTAGTTTTGAGGCAAGAATGGTGGCAGCATTTAGAAATAAAAATGAGTTCTTTTTTGAATGAAAAACCAAACAGCATTTTTAAAAATAAATAAATAGAGATTTTAATGGATCACAAGAACTTTTGTATGTAGTCTAGAAAATTCTAATAATAATTTAGATTAAGTTACATTCTCTCCAGAATAGTTCTTTTGAATACCAATAAATATTAAAAAAATAAAATAAAAATAAAAATAAGTAATTGAATAATAATCATATATCCACAGCACAACTCACACAAAAACACATGGGTTGAAAGAATGAAATTTCTGTAAATAATCAGAAAATCAAAATCTAGTTACTACTTATTCCTTTAAGTGCTCTTTGTTATTTTCATTCGCACTGGGATCATGCTATTTCATTTCCATGGTGGTGAGCATAAATTCAACTTGTCTTTTTCATGACTGATATCCACCAGTGACCCGTAAATTCGCATCTCTCGATATGGAGTTTTTGATATGGTTCAATATATATTTTTTTTTCAAATTGATTGGCTATTTTTCTCTATTTTACTTTAAAATTCAATTTAGCTATATATTCTAACAAGAATAACTGAGCAAAGTAAATAATAAATAAATAAATAAATTGTGTGTGAATTTGTTTTTCCCCACTGTAGATTTTTCCTTTGTGTTATCTCATTTCCGGTCGGAATTTTGTTGTGCCTATGCGTGACATTCTCTGATTGGGTTTGGAATTCTCCTGGTCTTACTTGACTGTTTTCATAATGCTTCCCACACAACAATCCAAACTTCACAGCTCACAAGTATTTGCAACACTAATATAAAACCAGACAGTTGACGTCTTTGGTTTTTCGGTCCTCATTCTGACTGTGGGAAATTCTAGTTTAGACAGTTTCTAAATAATTAATCACATCCTATCATTGGTGTCTGGAAGTGCTGTTGAAAGGTATGATTTCCCAGGTTGTGTGTTCCCCACACTTACTGATGTGAGTAAGTGTTTTTAGCATTCATGTGATTTCCTTCATTGTAACACATATCCTAATCTTTATTCATTCTTGATTAAGGATTTTATTATCTCTTCTTGTCTTTGAGGAGATGCTCGAATTGCTTACACTAGTGTGGCTACCAA
The DNA here is from genome assembly GCF_054136105.1 of Typopeltis vanoorti. Lineage (NCBI taxonomy): Eukaryota > Metazoa > Arthropoda > Arachnida > Uropygi > Thelyphonidae > Typopeltis > Typopeltis vanoorti. Next base: position 151,781,290 of record NC_143555.1, read on the forward strand.
AGGTTTGGAATTTGACCTCATGTGAGCAATGAGAACTAAGTTTATTGGATGTCACGTGTTCTCGTTATTGGATTTCCATTGGTTATGATTTCTTATAAATATACAGTAATGGAGTTTGGAGATTCCTATTGTTATTTTCAACTATTTGGAATATCTATATGCACTCAGAAGTTCGTAGTCCCTAGATGAACTATTATGGAGAATATGTAAGTTAATGTTTCTTTGTGTATTTTTAACATCAGTTGAATTTTTTTATATTAGCAAATTTTTGTGTTATTAATATAAGGTTATAAGGTGGTTTTGCAATGGAAAATTAAAAAAAAAACATGTTCATGAAAATATTTCTAACTGTTTTGTGTTAAGTGAAATGCTCATAAGTCATTATATTTTTTTGCTTGTTAGGGTGAATGGGGAAAGATTTTGAGGGCAGTTGTTTAGTAAAATTGTGACAGAGAAAGGATTGTGTAGTGTCTAATTGCAAAAACACCTTATGATAAGTAACATTTATTTATTTTCTAAAAGAGATCTCTGAAATCTAGAAAGTAATTTTTTTTAATTAGCGATCATCTGTAATTCGCTATGTTGATGGTGACGGGAATGTGTATCATCATGCACCCATTTTTGTAGAGGTTGACTTGACAGATACATCTGCAGGAGAAAATGAACAATGCACAGGTCATGCTGTTAGTCCTCGTGTAACAGTCACTGGTGTGGCTTGAGGGATCCGGGTCCCCACAATTTTTACATCCACAATCGGGATGTGAAACTAAAGTCTCTTCTACTTCTAGTACTGAGCCCTTACTCTATGGGGATTTTTATAATTTTGGTGGGTAGATTACGATTCTCTATTAAATATCAAATTCATCAAATGGAGTATTAAATTACATTTCGTGACCTTGAACTCCTCCCACCAGAGTCATTTTTCAAAATGTTTTGAGATATGCTTAATGAGATCATTCATCGTTTATCGAGTTTAGGAACTTTTTCTCACCTTCGGTTGGGTGTTAGAGCATGCAGTTTACAGAGAAACATAAACTTACCATTTATGTTCCTCACTGAATTAACTATACAAAGGATAATTGATGCCTCTTAAACTATCACCCAATCGAAGCGTGAGTTCCTTTTAGCTAATGATATGGCTATTGATATTGTACTTATTAACATCAGTAATAATGGTGGTGGAAGAACCAATATGAAATGAAGAATGCTGTTTAGCCTGGATGAATTTCTGAAAATTTCCAACAAAGACAATCTTTGCAAGGCCCGAGCACTTGTTCTGGGTGTTTCTGAACATGCCGATGATGTCAAAACATACATACAAGTGCGATTAGATTATAAAAATATAAAAACAAAGAGGGCTTTAACTCTCCACAAAATTACAGGGGTTCAGCTCAGTTCTTGCAGTATTCCAGAAGCAGTTCTCTATCAGAAGCATTTGACTCAGGAATACCAAATTGTAATTTTTTCGGCAGATGCTGATTTTTCTGTGGTGTTTCAGGGACCAAATGCAAACAAACAGATCTATCTTTTATATCACATGTCTCATTATGATTAGTGCATAGTGTCCCAGCTCTGTTTAGGGGATAATTATTATTGCCTCAGTTGTTTGAAAACATTCACAAACTCTATCAAATTGCAAATGCATCGATGTCTCAACATATGCAACTGTACCTTTTGTGTGAGTCATGCAATAGATTTTTCAGTGGTAACAAATGTTTGAATTTGTATATACAAAATAATATTTGACAAAATTCTGTTGTTGCGAACAATGTTCAGCTACTTGCTCTACAAATAAAAGCCACTTCTGTCCACTGAAAATTACTGTCGCCACTGCAAGTTGGAACACCCAAACAGAAATGTTTTGTGCAAAAATCGGAGTTCTCAAATAAACAAGATTCTATGATCTATTTTGACACAGAAACTATTGCTAAAAATCATAATCATGTTCCAGTATTATGTATAGCTGATTTTTGTAGTCACGAACGTGAGTTCTGGGATGAAAACTGTGTGGGTCATCAGTTTCTAGATGAGTTGTTTTCTGTCAAGAATATCATGAAATGGGATCAAGATCGTAGGATCCTTCAAACTATCAAACCAAAATACAAAAATGTACATGTGATTGCACACAATTTTTATGGTTTTAATGGGTATTTTATTTTGGAATATCTTTTTGCCAAAAATTTACAGCTCTGTGTAGTGTTTGATGGATCGAAGATACTTGCTATCTATTATGACCCATTAAACATCACATTTCTTGACAGATTTTCATACATTAGTGTGGCTCTGAGGAAACTCCCAGCCATGTTTGATCTGCCAGAAGTTCGTAAGGGTTTCTTTCCTCATAAGTTTCAGACTTCCAATTCGCTGGATTATCATGGAGCCATCCCTGAAAAATCATATTTTCAGCCGGAATTTATGAACAAAGAAATTTGTAGAGTTCGAGAATTGGTACGAAAATCAGCTAGACACTGAATACTGTCTGAAAATGGAACTATTAGATTATACAAAAGACAACATGCATGTTTTACTGTTACAGATCAATCCATTTCTTCATGACATAACAATTGCAGGAGTATGTTTGAGAGTATTACTACAGAACTTTTTAAAACCTAGCATTTTGGCCGTATTTCCTGCTCGGGAATACAGGGGGAAATGTGCAAAGTTGAATGGCTTAGGATTTGCTGAAATGGCGAGAACAACAGAACCATACAACATGCACTTTCTGTGGGGGTAGTCTACATCAAACCTTATTTGGTTGATGGGAAAAGTGGAAACATTTTATATGAATTCTATGGATGTTTCCACCATGGATATCAGCAATGCTACAGACAAAATACTTTCAAACCATACAGAAACACAAACACGATCACAATTTTTGAGCAAATGAAGGATCGCGAAAACTATTTTCGTAGGCTAGGATTCGGTGTGATCTCAATTTGGGAATGTCAACTAAACATGGAAATATCGAAAAACACAGCTATGAAAAACTATTGCTGCTCTTAAAATCCCATTTTATCCGGTAGTGCTCTGCATTGTGGCAGAACTGACTCCTACAAAATGTATCACAAAACTCAGTCAGAAGAGGAAGTTATTCACTATTTGCACTTCAATAGCCTTTATCCATAGGTAATGAAATACCAAGTATTTCCTATGGGGCATCCTGAAGTTATTCTCGATAATTTCGACTATTGTCCTGGGATATACTTTGGTATTTTCCATGCAAAAGGGGAAGCACATGTCGAACTCTTTTTTAACGGTTTTGCCCATCACAGTGAACAAAAAAAAAATTAATCTTCCCCTGTGTGGGATGTGTGCTTCTGTAATGGCCACATTGGGCTCTCATGCAGACTGATCTTTTACAGGTTTTTGGTGCACTTCAGAATTAGATTTACTCCATGCTCACTGTTATAAAGTATCAGAATTTTACAAGGTGTGGCATTTTACTAAGAAATTTGAAGATGAAGAAAACTTCTTTGCTCTCACTACATTGATACCTTTCTGAAGCTGAAACAGGAATCATCTGGATGGCCTGAAGGTAAAAACCAACAAGCTTATCTGGATGAGTTTTTGCTAAGGGGGAAGGTATTATGTTAAATAGTGAACACATTAGTAAAAACCCAGGTAAACGTTCACTTGCTAACGTTTATCTGCTTGCTAAGCTTAGTTTGAATTCTCTATGGGGAAGGCTTGGCATGAGAATGTTAAGAACTCAGACCCAGGTGATTTCCTCTTATGAAGACCTTGTAGAACTATTTTTAGGTAACAGTGAAATTATCCAAGATGCCAGATTAGTTTCAGTAGAGCAGAAGATGGTTGCCTACTCTTCTATTGAAGGCACTGAACTTGAAAATAGGAAAGGGAATGCTCTCATCTCTTCATTTGTAGTCGCCTATGGTAGGATAAAGTTATATGAGGTTATGGAAACTTTGCAAAGATGGCTTTTGTATACAGATACTGATTGTATTATTTTCAATGAAAAATCTGGCGATTACTCACCGTCCACTAGTCACTACCTTGGGGAGCTAGGCGACGAACTCGACAGTGATTTTATTGTTGAATTTGTTACCACAGGCTCCAAATCTTATTCCTACAGAACGCGGGGGGGGTAAGATTGTGACCAAATACAAAGGCATTACTTTAAATTCTCGCCCAGTCACTGATATTAATCTGGAATCTATGATAGTAGCAGTAAGGGGTGAGCCACAAAACTTCCAAATTCCTGTGCCATTTTCTGTCCATAGAGACAAATGGAGCTGTGAACTCAAAAGACTTCCCTAACCAAAAGATTTGGATACACTTTTGTGAAGCGCATAGTGTCAAAAGACACATGCACTTTTCATATGGATATTTTTAAAGGATAATTGCTTACACTCACATACCCCATAAGCAAAAGATACCATCCATGGCACAGAAAACGAAACAGCATTCTACCTGGTAGGTAAAAATCCATGGTTGTTTCCCACACGATAATTTGCAGGGTTGCCATTCTCTTGTGCAGTTTTCACATCACTGGTATTGTTACTATTATTTCACAATAGCTCCTTTTTTCCTTAGAATTTAAAAAGTTTAGAATTAAAAAAAAATCGACTGGGAGTGATTACATAGTGGCTGTGATAAAAAAAGAAATCTTGATGGGGGAGCTTTTATTGGTATTAAAAACAAGTATGTATCTGTTTTTACATGATCTCTGATTATATAAAAATAATCACAGTCTAATTATGTTATCATTTTCGATATGTTCATACATCCATTTACATGCATAATTTAGGGAGCTTCTCAGTCAGGAAAAACAACCTTCGTGTTGTCTCTCATAGAACATTGTAATCAACTAATCAAACCACCACCGGAGCGAATTGTATACTGTTACAGTGAAAATCAGGATGAATTTAAAAAATTCACCAACATTGAATTCGTGAATGGTTTGAAGTTACCTGAATTTGATTCAAATGTGAGAAATTTACTCATAATCGATGATTTGGTTCGCCAGGATAAGGACAGCACGGAAATAGCTGATGTTTTCATAAAAGGCCCACATCACCATAACATTTCATCACAAAATTTATTCTGTAAAGGAACACATTTCCGGACAATTTCTCTCAATAGCTATTATGTTATTGCATTTAAAAATCTCCGAGACTCTACAATTTTCTCATTTAGCTTCGCAAGTGTTTCCAGGATATACGAACGTGCTAGTTCAAATTTATAAAGATGCAACCCTGGAACCCTACTCATATTTAATTCCAGACTTTAGACAGGAAACACCTGATATTTTACGCTTAAGGTCACGGACCTTTCCAGGAGAACCCAACACAGTGTTTATTCCCGAATAGCTGATAGACTCAAACGATATGACTATCTCATCAAGTACTTATCTCATTACTCTACCAAACAGACAAGTGATGCTCTAAAACACTGCACCTCCCGCCAAATCACGACGAAATCTGCAAAAATGTTATATCTGGCAATATTCCACTAAATAATCACCAGAAGTCATGCCTACGAAGGAAAACAAAATTATAAGAGCACTAAGCAACAAATCGCTTCCCTTCATTACTAGAAGAAAACTGGTTTTACAGCATGGGGGGGGTGCACTATTCCCATTATTAGGCAGAATCATTGTTCCTTTATTGAGTTCAATTATTAGAAAATGAATCGTATGTTTAAAAAACTTACGCTTCTCCAATCACCAGAGGAGCAAGAATTACTTATTCTAGATGATGAGATGAGTGCCATTTTAAACATGCATACTTAAGTATTTTGCAGAAGTATTTAGGTTTGAAAAACTAACTGGCTCACACAGAAGGAGAGCAACAGGCACATCAACTGTCACATCCGAAACCAACAGTGTGCAAACAGAATACCCAGGCCCTTTCCCGTCAGCCATCAACATCAGCCAGTCCTAGTGATGAAAATGTTTCCAGTCCACTCCTCACCCGAAGGAGAGCTCGAAGATCCAATGCCAATTTCGTCTTTTTATCTCCCCGAAAACTGCGTAGGGATACGAAACTGGTGTGGAAAAATGGTAAGTAAAAAAAAAACAATTTTTTTTTTAAATTATTTTTTTATTTTCCGTAAATGATTTGTTACAGCATAAGTGACAACAATATCATGTAACCACAAATCATTAAAGTAACATTTGCAAATAATATTTTGCATAGAAAGACCACAACATCTCAGTATTAAAAAATATATACAGTGCAAACCACAGATACCTAAGCCAGGTACACTATTATAATGCCATATATTAGTATTGATATTCAGAAAGTTAACAATATCACCTTCGGGTTGACGACCGAAGCTATCGAAAAAAATCGGCGTGTTTGCTTTGATATAGATAGCTTGCCAATGTTGTCCTGGCAACCAGGTCGGATCTGTGTTCACGACGAACATCGACTGTTGTTGTCTGATCGGAAGTTGTGGCAATTCATCACGAGCACAAACTCCTAAACCCACTTTTCTTGTGGTGGGTTCTAACTCTAGTATGCTTACTAATTGTTCAGTGTTCATAGTCCAGTAACACAGAACGATCTTTTGTTATGGATAACGTACACTCAAATTCTGCATAAAGAACCACTGTGATGTTTTCAGGAAGAGGTTGAGCAAATTTAACTTCGAGGCGCACACTTCCTCTTCTTAACAGACTGACATGGGGGGCAACGGCATTTTGATCTGGTGATAAGTCAAATCCATAGAGAACGTTTCCCTTTACGTATTCCTGATAAAAAATATCATTACCACAGTCTCTGTTCCATTTGCCTAGCTATGTGAACAGTGACATGTAACATCTGCTGCAATGCATTTCTTTGAAGTTCGGAGTCAAAGGTTACGAGGGATACTTAATACCGTCAGCTTTCAGAACAAGAAAATTCAGATTGAAATGATATAAATTAAATGGATTTCTGTTGAAAGAGCCGTTAAATCTATTACTAGTGACCAGTCCAATAATTAATCTAGATGGTATTTCACCTGTATCTAGGTGGCATCTGACATACCTTTCGGAATCGAAAAATAAGACACTTGCACTCGATTGACGGGATACACCATGTTTGACTTGTCTAACAGAGACAGCTGAGCCAGTTGAATCTATGGGATTATTTTGACTTTGCGGACAAAACGTGTAGCCTCTTCAATTTGCACTTTAGCCTTAGCATCAGCATTTGCAGTAAACAAAATTCGGGAGAACTGCGAACCAAACGAACACGGACAGAAACATTGTTGATCAAGTACTCGTCTTGACGCATGATGTCAGCGCGTATTCGCCCAAGCATCTCGACACTTTTCGATTGGTTAATTCGAGCTTGTCGTCTACGCATCCCACATTCACTTTTGGTAAACATATCACTAACATTAGACTCGTCATCTTTAACAAAAAGCTCGTTTGTCAGTTGACTGTTTTTAGCATCTCTGTCATGATTTAGTAGGTTTTCAATATAAGCCCTGTAAGGATACGTGTCTGATGCCACATTCACTAGTTTATCTTGGAGAAAAAAGTCAATTTGACTGAACAAGGAATGGAAAAAATTGTTCACGACATCAACTGAAGAATCTTCAATAGGTTTACCATCATTGCCAGTGATGCGCACACGAACGCGTAGGTATGATTTTCTCAAATCCAAGTATTCTTCAGATATATATGGTATTCAAAAATCCATGGGACCCCCACTGTCAGTACTAAATATTGGTTGGTAGGTGACGTATAAGAACTTCTTTCCGCACACAAGTTGACAGGAAGGAGGGAAAATAGATCTAACTCTGACATCATATCCTCAGCAAAAGATGTCATCTCGCACGCTTTTTAATATTCGGTTTCTTCTTCTTGCTTCCTTGACCTCTCTCTGAAGTAATCGGCTCTGTGCTTTATCAGCAATGGTTTTCCCAGCTTCTGATGCTGGGAAATTATATAAAGGCACGACGTACAGGTACCCCTTCCAATACATCTCCTATCATTTGCTGACCGGCTTTTAATGCTTGCCAACCGACAAACTGAGTGCAGGTTTTAAAAGTGGACTTAAAAAGGAGAAGGCACTTCTGAAAATGCTACCAAATCCGTACCCATGCTGTATTGGCAGGCCTGTAAATACTTGAGCCCCCACCTGCCTTCAGTGTGAAATATCTGCGGTAATCAGTCATCCTTCACTTGTCGGAAGTGTAATTTAATTATTGTCTTGCTGCCACGAAAGTGAAACAATTCGCCACTGTCAGAACGAAGTTGGTGATACAGTGGTGCACATGTATCACCAACTATCTGTTCTTGGATTAAATCAGAATAAACAAAATATGCAGCCACACTCCTCTTTATATCAACTGAATATTTCCCAATGATTGTGGCTTTCAGTTTGACACCAATCTGATTAAAACCCAGTAGAAGGCCCAACCCCGGGGCCTCCTTGGGAAACAAAAGGTTATAATCTTTTGGAACTGTCAGAGAAATGTTGTTTGGGTTCTTTTTTTCCAGTAATCACAGAACTCATATCAAACACTGCTTGAAGAAGTTCAGAGGCGAATTGTAACTGCCATGAGGAATCTTGTACACTTTGTAAAATCCTTCTTTAGACTTTTCGAAAACATTATTTCCTGTTATGTTGTTGTTGTCGATAGTGTTGACTCCTCCTCCTACTCCACGTATCACATGAAACTCATCGTAACCGGAATCGATGTTATTAAATGCCCCTGGAAGATGAATTTCAGCAAGAGCAACTTCCCATTTAACTTTATGTCTGATCTCGTGTTGTAATTCCACTTGAAATTTTGTTTGCGTGTTAGTAGGAAGCATTTTCATACTGGCGTTACTGGGAAGGGTTAAATAAAACATTTTCGATATGAACCCAAGAATCATACGATGAGGGATAACCAAGCCACTTAACCAAATACTGAAGTTTTCTTTTCTGCTTGCGCTGATTAAGAACTTGTTGGATTAGATACACGTCTTCCGGAAGTTCATTGGGTATATCAGCCTTTGCAGTTGAGGTTCATAGAAAGTCCCCTCCACTATCTCAACGTCCTGACCACAAACTCTATATACTACAAGGCTTCTATTAATAACCTGAGCAATAGTGAACAACTCTCGTGTTCAGTTACCCCAAAACTCTTTTCTAAATATGTAGGTATCATGACTTAAAACTACACTATCGCGTACGTGAAATTTTGGTTTGGTAGGTTCCTCTTAGGTTCCGTACAAATATTTTCAAACACTGTCCTCTTTGTGAAGGTTAACTTCCGAAGGAGCCATACCGATAGCGCGGTGTGATGTGAGGTTATAAGTATGAACAAGCAGGGCCGGCGGAAGCGGGCATGCGCAGCATGCGGGCGCCGCGGCCGGGGCACGGATCATAAGTTCATTTTTAAGAAACAAAATTTTTATCATAAAAACAAACAATTCTTAGAATGATCAATATTAAAATAAATAAGGCCGGATGCAACGATTAAAAATTTTAAAAAATTATATATATTGCCCCTCTTTGATCAGCCGGCTGTTTACAAGTTTGCAGAGCAGGCTCAATGCTTGCCTGCAGAATGTTGTGTCTACTGCAGTCTATCTAAAGTGAAACGGTGAACAGTTTTTATGTGCAGAAACGAATTTTCGTACAAAACATTTGTTGCTAGTTAACCAGTCATACGGTACGCATCTCAGTAGGCTATTGAAAGTAGCGCAGTACGGACTATTATTTCGTCTCTGTGTCGTGTTGTCTAATAATTTCTTGTGGGTATAAAATAGAAATGGAATCAAAAATTAAAAATAAGTCATCCCGTGCACAAAATCGTAAGTGTCATGCTGCGAAAGAAGCAGATATTAAGAAAGGAACTGGGGCGCTTAATAAATTTGTTAAAATATTAAAATAATCGAATGCTGATTGTAACCAACTCGATACATCAGAAATCAGAGTTGAAGAACCGTGCACATCATCCAGTTTGCATGAAAGTACTATGGCAACTATTGAACAAGATAACAAGATGCATGATTTAAGTAAAAAACAGTTAGAAGATTTAGTTGTAGTTGGCCACAAACTAACACATTGTAAGTCTCTGTAAATTTATAAAATCAGTTAATGGGGAAATATTGATGAAAAATTACGAGTTGTTTTAATTGAAATGGGGCCTGTTCAAAAGAAAATTTTATAATATATCCCAGAGATACATATGGTCGTAAATTTGGCAACACGCATTATAATAGAAAAATGGAAAACGGGGAGCTCATGCCAAGAAAATGACTCATTTATTCCGAAACTTTAAATTCTGTTTTTTGCTTTTGTTTCAAACTTTTCGCACCTACTGAATCAAGTAGTCTTGTAGAACGTTATAACGATTGGAGAAATGTAAGTATAACATTGCATAGACATGAGACTAGGTTAACTCACATGAAAAATTTCTTAAAATGCAAGGAACTTGATAAAAATTTAATTTTTAAATTTTTATCAAGTTCAGTGATAAAAACAAAACCAGACTCAATAGAAAAGAAACATTGGACTAGTGTTTTAGAACGCTTGATTGAAATTATAAAATTCCTTGGTAGCCAAAATTTAGCTTTTCGCGAATCATCTGATAAATTAAATGAAAGGAATAACGGCAATTTTTTAAAATTAGTCGAACTGTTCGCGAAGTATGATCCATTATGGAAAATCATGTTGAAAGGGCCCTACAACGAAACAATAGAGTACACCTTAAATAAGAATACACCTTTAAGAATACAACTTAAAGTTTCCAAAATGAAATATTGGAAACTTTAAGTAACGCAATCGGGGATACAATTTTATAGTATCCAATATTTCATTTTGGAAACTTTAAGTTGTATTCTTAAAGGTGTATTCTTATTTAAGGTGTACTCTATTGTTTCGTTGAATCAATTTCGATTATCAAATCGAAAATCTAAATATTATTCCATAATTTTAGACTGCACACCTGATGCAAGTAAAACAGAACAAATGACCATTATTATTTGCTTTGTTTCCTGTGACAATGGAATTGTCAAGATCAGGGAAAACCTTTTTATGTTTCGCAGATATATCAGATTCCACAGGACGTGGTTTATGTGCAACAATATTGGAACAACTGGAAAAATGGAATATTCCCATTGAAGACATGCGAGGTCAAGCTTATGACAATGGGGCAAATATGAAAGGGAAAAAATATGGGCTCCAAAATTTGCTTTTGAACAAAAATCCTCGAGATTTTTACGTGCCATGTGCTGCTCATACTCTAAATTTAATCATTAATGATGCAGCCAAAGTAAATGCAGATACAATTAGTTTCTTTGCTATTATTCAAGAAATACACAATTTCTTTTCATTCTCTTACAAACGTTGGGCAATCCTTTTAAAGTTCGTAAAAAAATTAACATTGAAACAGCCATCAGAACGCGATGGGAAAGTAAAATTAATGCAATCCGCCCTCTGCGATATCAGTTAGGAGAAATTTACGATGCACTTTTTGAAAATATAAATAATGAAAATTTTTATAAAATTTTCATTATTTATATTTTCACAAGCTTTTCAGCATGAAAATTTATATTTTCATGCTGAAACACAAGCACATAATGTTTGTTTCAGCATGAAATACAAACATTATGTGCTAAAATAAAGGATTAAAAATTTATAGCTCTCTTATAACTTGGCATGATTTACTTAGCAGAATAAACCCTGTGAGTAAAATGCTTCAAGACAAAAATATGAACATTACACTTTCTTTAGAATCTATCGAAAACATAAAAATATTCTTACATGAGTACTGATCAGATAAAAATTTTAAAGAAGTTCTGAAAACAGCAAAAGAACTGATTGAAATGGTGGATGGAGAACAAGAATTTAAAACTGGTACGGAAGTTCGACGACGAAAGAAGACACGACAATTCGACTACGAGCATCATGACGAAACGACACAATCGCCAGAAGATAAATTTAGATTGAATGTGTTTTATGCACTTCTAGACGTTGCAATGTGTTCGTTAATAGAACGTTTTGAACAACTAAAAACATATTATGATAATTTCAATTTCTTGTATAGATTACTACAAATTACTAACGAAGATTTACGAAAAAAATTGTGACGATTTAGAGATTCTCTTGAAGGACTGCGACAATAAAGATGTAAATGCAATAGAGCTATATGACGAGTTATGTGCTTTCCGGGATATTTTTCGGAAGGATAATTTAAATATTCAAAACCTTTTCGATATTCTTAATTTTATTGTGTCCAATAATTTATCTTTCCCTAACTTTTCAATTTCTTTAAGAATACCATTAACCTTACCTGTTAGCGTAGCGAGCGGTGAACGTTCCTTTTCCAAGTTGAAATTGATTAAAACCTACTTAAGAACAAGCATGTCACAAAAAAAGCTTGTTAGTTTGGCATTAATAGCTATTGAAAATGATATATGTGCGGAATTAGACGTTAAGACCATTATTTCTAATTTTGTGAATGTGAAATCAAAAACCCTAAAATTTTAATTTAAAAAATTTCAAGTATATTTATGTAATTTAATTTATTTTGTTATTTTGTAAAGATGTTATTTTTTGAATACATTAAATGTTCTAATTATTTTTGAATTCTTTTCTTATTTTCTCATCTAGCCTGAGTTTCTTTTATTTTCCTAAAAGATAGTTCCACTTATAAAAATTATTAAAACTTTTTTATAAGTTACTAAGAATTTAGAAACTTGTAAAATGCAAGAATTTTTAAACTTTAGTTAAAATAAATTTTAACTTTAATTAAAATTCGTTTTAATTTTGTTAGCGATTTGGGGTCGGTGAGAAGGCTATAATCCCTGTATCATTATATTCAACGATTAAAGTGAAGTGGCTTTTTCAAAATTTGCTTTAACTTTTGAGAATTTTTTGATTATTCTGGTATTTAATATTTGACGATTATTCTGCCTAGTCAACACCCCCAGTTCGTTACATTTAGCGAACCAACGTATGGCTGTTCTGTCAAAATTTATTTAAGAAATTTCAAATAATTTACATTTTTATTATCGTAAAAGAACCACACACGCCCGGATCGTTACAGGGGGCGCTTAGATAGAAATTGCATGCGGGTGATGAAGACCCTAGCGCCGATTCGGTGTACAAGAGTCGGCAAAACTTTTGTATAACTTTTACTTTAAGTATACGTCGTCCATTTGTAGATCATTGTTTTGAATGTTCTGATAAATCTTTCTGCAATGGGTGTTTTCATCTCACTTCTGGTCGTGTAGAAATGAATATTATGATTTTTAAATAATTTAGAACTTTCTTGTTGCAAAACTAGTTTCCTTGATCAGTGTTTATGCAACATGGCACTTCTTCAAAAATAAACTCGAAAGCATTAACATCAGCGTCTGCTGATTTCTTCTTCAGTGTTCGAACCCACGCAAATCGGGAAAAATAATCAGTGCATACAAGAAGGAAACACACGCCCCCATTTTCTTTCGTATGGGATGGCATATTTACCAAATCGTGCTGAAAAGTGTGTAAAAGTGTCGGTACTATCATTTGATTGCGTTTAAACTTTCTTCTAATGGGTTTATGTCTCACATTAGTAGGCTGTGTTGCTAACCAACTTTTCATGGTTTCATGGGGCAAATTTGTATCTTTCTGTAAAGCTTTGATACTTCCAGGAACTAACTACTGTTAATCCTAATACAGTAGTTTGTTTTGGAAGTATCAAAGCTTTACAGAAAGATACAAATTAGGATTATAGTAATCTGCTAACTTTTCCATCACTAACAATAAGATTTTTTTTTGCACGTTAAAATCAAGAACCGTCGCAAAAGCGGCAGATGCTTGGTTTATAGCAGTACTGTTTGTACTTGTGTATTTTGAAATTTCTATACTCGTATGGGAAGCAGTATCAAAATCAGCCAATCGCACGTCTCATCAGAGAAATATTAGGACAAGAAAAACACCACAGACATTGGAAATATCAAAATATTCCTATTTCTGTATGTTAGATTCAGAAAGAGAACATTACAAATAATATGAGTGAAATAAAATGTGTAAATTTAAATGAACAAATGGTGTCGTTGATGTCTTATGCATTAAGTAATATAACATTTTTTAAAAAAATCACAGTGAATTCACACAATTTATTTATTTATTGAACTTGAAGATCTTAAATTTTAGACAAATCAAAATATATTCGGAAGTGTTATGCATATGAGAAAAAAAGGTGTGTGTTTGACGGACACCAATGATAGCCTATAATTAATTATTCAGATGTCTAAATACTGCCACCATCTTTCTTGACCCTAAACTAAAAATTCGCATATCAATAACAGGAAAGAAATATCTGAAACCGATATTGGAAAATGCGTGCTGCCAACTATATCTTGTCTATAGTTGTATCTGTTTTCGCTGGGAAACTCCAAGATATCTTATCTCTAACCATCACCCACAAGACCATACACAAACAAAAACACACTACACGATGTCACTGAGACATACGTTCCCCAGAAATTTCCAAACTCATAACGTCACGATTCCTTATCTCTAACCTACACCCACAAAGCAATACACGAACCAAACACGCAACAAGATGTCACTGACAGATGGGGACCCCCCCAGCGAAATTCCAAACATTCCATACTCTATCTTATCTCTACCATTACCCACAATTCCATACACTTATCTACATCTCATAACAACATACATCCATGACACTGACGTCGCTTCCCCCATTCACCTTATCCCCATTTGGTTTAAAGTGTCCCACCAATCACACCATGAATCCTTATCCACTGATATATCTTCCTTTTCGATTCAAATCAATAATGTCCCTTATTTACAACTAACAAATTACATCACTAATCTACATCTGATAACAACACACATCCAGGACACTGACATTGCTTCCCACATTCACCCCACTCCTATTTGGTTTAAACTCCCCCACCAATCACGACACTTGTTTAAAGTGTCCCACCAATCATGGCACCAATCACGTGACTGTTGGGAAACTTTAAACTGCCATTTGAAGTGGCAGTTCAAAACATTTTTTGAACTACCATTCAAAACAATAACGTCACTTATCTACATCTGATAACAACACATCCAGGACACTGACATCGCTTCCCCCATTCACCATACCCCTGTTTGGTTTAAGCTACCCCACCAATCACAACACGAGTCCTTATCTCTAATCATCACCCACAATGCAATACGCAAACAAAACATACAACATTATGTCACACACACACATATGTTCCCCAGAAAAATTCATAATATTCCAAACTCACGTCATGGACAGCATCACAAACAATGATTTCAATCATCTTATCACACAATGATGTCACGATTCCTCATCTTATCTTGATCTGGTTCAGAGTGGGTCCAATACTATTAGTCTTATTAAAGACTGAATTCCTGCAAGAATACAGAATACAATCTTTAATAAGACGTTTTGAGAAGACTGGAAATTTTTCAGATCGCACCCGAAAATGCAGACCAATGTTACCGAAAGCCATACCATCGTTGTGGTATTCGAAATGAATGCCTAGCGGCAAAATCAACAAGCAGTGTAAGTAGTACATCGGAAGTGCAAGAATCACAGGCATAAGCAAAATGTCACTATTCTGCATCCTTCATGGTGTGTAATCATCACACCACCAAAGCAAGCATCACAGCAACAAATTTTTCTTTTTGCAAAAACGATTCTGTTCACCCCCAGTGACTGGGAATTTGTATGCATTCATTAGGAGCTGTCAACAGTATATGTTGCATTTTATAGAACTCTCATCTGCACATATTTGCAAATGATGCGTGTGGTATAGTACAGCACCCTCTATCGGTGAAATTTTAAAACAACTTTTTTCTCCCCGTCAAAAAAAATTTCCCTCCTTGTGATTCACTTTTATGCAAACCGCACTCTAATATGCCAATTATTCTAACTTTTATTAATTACTAAATATCTAGGAACTTATGGGACACCCTGTACACACACACAACACTATATTCGCCAATGTGAATTGGCCAACTTAAAGCAGGGTATCAGAGAGACAACATGGGGAAAAAACAGAAAGTCAAAAGCATTTGAATGTACATAGGGAGGTAAAGAAAATTGTGCAGTAAAATAAGAAACAACAAAGCACAGAAACAGGTAAATGCAGAAGTTATGGAATCACGTAAATAGTGTTGTTTGTAAAAAGGAAGAAGTTATTTGGTATGGGGACTCTGTCATAAAATATGCTGTTCATGTACTAAAGATTTAACTAGCGGTAGTTTCAAGTATGACAGAGGATATTGAAAGGGTTGTTGGAAGAGCCCAAAGTGAAAAGTGAGAAAGTCAAAATAGTAAGTATATTACCTAAGTAGAAGGGTAGCCACTTCTGACATGTTCAAGATCAAGATAAGATAAGAAATTGTGATGTGATTGGTTGTTGAGATGATGATGTCATTGTGTGTGTGACGTCATGGGTTTAGAATGTTAGTAATTTTTCTGGGGACAATATGTGTATGTGTGTGATGTCACATTGTTTGTTTTTTTCGCATAGGGTGATGATTAGAGATAAGATTCGTGTCATGATTAGTGGGACACTTTTAACCAGATCAAGATAAGATAAGGAATCGTGACATGGATGAGTGTTGTTTTCAGATGAAGATAAGTGACGTCATGTGTTAGTCGTAAATGAGTGACGTCATTTGTTAGTTGTAAATAAGTGACGTTATTGTTTTGCATGGAAAGGAAGATATATTAGTGGATAAGGAATCGTGTTGTGATTGGTTGGACACTTTTAACCAGATCAAGATCAAGATAAGATAAGGGATCGTCACGTATATGTGTGTTGTTTTCAGATGAAGATAAGTGACGTCATTTGTTTGTTGTAAATAAGTGACATAATTTATTAGTTGTAAATAAGGACGTTATTGTTTTGAATGGAAAAGGTATTATTAGATATTATTAGAGAATAAGATTCATGTCGTGATTGGTGGGATACTATGAACAAAATAGGGGTAGGGTGAATGGGTGGAAGCGACGTCAGTGTCTTGGATGTGTACTGTTATAAGTTCTAGATAAGTAAATGGTTTGAGTATGGCATTATCGGTGATGGATACTGATAAGATAAATTTTGGAATGTTTGGAATTTCGCTGGAGCCCCACTTGTCAGGGACATTACGTGGTGTGTTGGGTTCCCGTAAAGTATCGTGGGTGTTATTTAAAGATAAGAACCGTGACGTTATGTATTTGGAAATTTCTGGGGAACATATGTCTCTGTGATATCACATGGTGTTTTGGTTTACATATGGAACTGTGGGTGATGTTTTTGAGATAAGATATCTTGGAATTTTCCCAGGGTGACACACATCCGTCATTGTTGTCATGTTTTGTCTTTGGTTGTCTATAGATGGGTGTACTTATTTTCCAATACAGTTTGGGGTTTTTCTTTCCTGTTAAAGGGTGGGAATTCTTAGAGTAGAGTCATGCTGCAGTGATTAGACTTTTCTGCATAATTTAATTATAAGCTGGTATCCCTCAAAAACACACACACGTTAGATATGAAATGTCGCTAATGTATCCATCTTGATTGTTGATACTCTAAAATGTACCCTATGATTATTCTTATGAACAACCTATTCAGTATTAGAATTATGCTTACCAAAATATAACAGCAGTGATTATTGAAATTACAATTATTCTATTGAAATTACAATTATCTTCATCTGAAAACAACACACACACTTGTCACGATTCCTTATCTTATCTTTTTCTTGATCTGTTTAAAAGTGTCCCACCAATAAGGACACGATTCCTTATCCATTAGTATATCTTCCTGTCCATTCCAAACAATAAGGTCATTTACTTACAACTAACAAATTACGTCAATCATTTACAACTAACAAATGACATCACTTATCTTCATGTGAAAACAAAACACATCCACGTGACGATCCCTTATCTTATCTTGATCTGGTTAAAAGTGTCCCACTAATCACGACACAAATCTTATCTCTAATCATCACCCATAATTTCATATGCAAAAAAAATAAACATGACGTCACACACATATGGTCCCCAGAAAAATTCCTAACATTCCAAACTCATGACGTCACACACACACAATGACGTCATCATCTCAACAGCCAATCACGTCCCGATTCCTTATCTTGATGTTGATCCTACCAAAAGTGGCTACCCTTCTACTTACCTAGATAGGATAAACATGAATTAAGAAGGCTATGATGCAATCGATTCGATGCGAAGGCTGTTTAGAAAGAATTGATGCAAATTTTGATGTGTGGATCGGTATATGTATTCTTTAAAAAATAACAACAGGTATGAGATCTAACACAGAGAACCAGGGAAATTAATTATAACGGGAGGAATGGTGAGAATGTGAGTGTTAGAGCGACTATTTTATAATTGGGTGCTAATTACGTTAATATCATGAAAATGATTACGAGGAGAGAAAGATTTCGACTTTGTGTTCGTCCGGTCAGGACCTGTCAAACGAGTGCAAATATATCTACACGTATAAGACACACTAGAGAGGAATAGAGATCTGAAAGTTGTCCAACATGCAGACTGCAGACAAGAGTATACCAAACAACATGTGCATAGATTATTATGTCTGTACACGAATGGTAGAAGTATCAGAAACAAATGGGTAAAGTTTGTTGCCTTAGTCAATATGTTGCGCCCTCAGATTGTAGGTATTAGTGAGACCTGGTCTGTCAAAATCAGACCTACTAACTGGTATCGGTTGTCATGGGTACAGTATTTTTAGGAAGGATAGAGTGGATAGGA